>NW_013666805.1:323978-328402 GCF_000517525.1 Limulus polyphemus
ACAACCACGTGAGGAAGGCAAGAAACAAGTAGCAGACATTATTACAACAACCACGTGAGGAAGGCAAGAAACAAGTAGCAGACATTATTACAACAACCACGTGAGGAAGGCAAGAAACAAGTAGCAAACATTATTACAATACTGACTTGCAAGAGGTATTGTGACAGCGACTGAAAGCACGTGGTATGTTTTCTTCATGTCTAGTCTCCACCAACGCGGCTTTTCAGACTTGGTGTAAAAACAGCTGTGTGGATTCCCATCTAAGGCATTACGGGGAGGGTGGAAGTGAATGTTACCAGACCCTAAAGCAACACCACGTGGGGACAAAGCCATACCTTAAAAAAAACAAAAAAACAACACACACACACACACATGAAAACAGACAGATTAATTATCATGCATTTATTCAGTAATTAATCTGAATTGTAAGCAAATAAACCGCCATATCGGGATACGAGAGCAAAAAGTGGATAGAATGAATATTATTTTTTGTTTTTTGTAGCTTTAATATAATCATTTATATTTTAACCATAAATAACATATTGCATAAAATTAGTTGCTGTTAATTAGTTCATTGAGAGTTCTGAATTAGAAGTGTTTTTATAAAAACAAAATCACAGGAATCTATCTTTTGTCTCCTACAAGTCATTGCCTAGCAGACCTTTCGTTCACAATTCGTCAGCTTGGCTGGACAATGACAAATGTAAAATCATCTAAAACACAGCACACGTGTAATATAAAGATTTCGAAGTTACAGTTTAACTCCCGAAAACTGGCGAAAGTTTGGGAATAAATGGGCCTTATATTTGTGATAAAAATCACTGCGGATTTTGTTTTTCACATTTCCCTGAATTGAGCATTACGGATTTCAAATGCAATATTAAGTCTAAAACTTGTTTTTATTACGAATTTTTGATCCTGCGATCCTTATCCTCCCCAACATACACTGAACATTTACTTTTTCGTTCTTCAATAAAATAACATCTGGTTACCTAACGACAATATTAACAAACGCGCCATCTGTTGCTAGACACACAAAACGTAGGTTTAAATTAATTATTTCTATGTTTTATACACATAAAAAGAAAATACTTGCGGAAGACAAAATGAATGTATGGTGCAATTAATTTTACTCTTACTATTTAGGGCAAATTATTAATAAAAACTAAATTTTCATAAAGTTATTTCTTCTGATTGTAGTTTTTTTTCTTCTCTAGAATGTACTTTAAAAATCGAACCATTTTTATGACCAAAATTATGCAACAAAATGTCACCCAGACTTCAACGGAGTCTGATTTGTTTGTTTGTTTGAGTTTAAAGTTACACAATGGGCTATCTGCGCTGTGTCCACCGCGGGCATTCGTACATTAATCTGTAACAGATAAGAGCTCGTTCACTACTATAATGTAACTCTGTAACAGTCTTAACTGATCAACTGATAGTCCTGTTGCACTGACTAGTGAAAGATAGCGTTAATTTAACCAGCTCTTAGTCCAGACGGCCCCAGTGACTGGTTAGTTTAACCAGGTGTTAGTCTAGAGCTTAAGCAATGATTGTTTTATTTCCAGACTTGCCACGTTAAAATACGGGGTTCAATTCCTTGTTGTGGCCACAGTGCAGATATCCCATTACGTAGCTTTTGCAGTAAAAAACACACAACACGTAGCTTTTGCAGTAAAAAACACACAACACGTAGCTTTTGCAGTAAAAACACACAACAGAAACAAACTGATTGGTTGATTCTACGAAAGGATAGTCATAATTTTGTGTCCCATCATTGCGTTTTTTTTTTCTAATGTACGGTTTGAAAACTTTGAAATGTTGATGCTTTCTATCAAAGTAAGCACGTGCTTAAAGGATCAACAGTAAAATTCGTTTTTATATCATACATATCCTCTCCTACCGGAGACGCAAGAAAATTTGCAATGAAAACTTTCTAAGCCTAATGTTTACCAAACTGTACTTCAGTCATGATCTGAGACCTTAACTTAGTTAAAATTTTGTTAATCACGACCTGAGACCTTCACCTAGTTAAGACTTTGTTAGTACAGATGTGATATTAGACATAATTTCACTTTCCTAGTCTGGATATATGTGAACTTGAGACTGGAATGTACTTACCACACACCGGTATACGTCCAGACAACGTACTGTCTGGTAGACAACGTCGAGTATTATTATTACCGATTAAAATGTATCCTTTACTGCAAACAAACGTGACTGTTTCTTCAGAATCGTGGGTATTTTTCACTTCTAGATGAACCAGCCTGTCTGGGTAGTCACACCGTTCAGCTAAGGAAGCGAAAAAAAAAATCAACTCTGTTCACCTTCGACATCTCAGATATATTTAAAAAACATTAAATCAGAGATTTAGTAACGTCATAGGTTTACAGATTTAGTAACAATACATCGTAGGTTCAGAAATTTAATTGTTAATTGTTTTCTTAATTAACGCAAAGTTGCACGTGCGCAAAGAATAAAGAGTTCGAGAAACGAAGCTTTGTTTGTTTATTATTAAGCACAACGCTACACAAAGGGCTATCTGTGCTCTGCCCACCACGGGTATCGAAACCCGGTTTCTAGCAGAATAAGTCCGCAGACATACCGCTGTGCCACTGGGGGGCACAAAGCTTTGTGAACAATCCCATCCTGTTATGACAAGTTTTCAAAATATCAAAAATTTCTCGTGTGAGATTAGTTTCTCGACTTTAGGAGAATTAAACACCCGCTTTCCCACGATATCATCTTCGAAGATCACATACAACAGAACGTCAGAAGTTCAGACTAATTTTTCAAAATGAACGATCTATTCAATTCTAATTTATGATATTTACTTAGACGACATAAACATGTAAAATGTATGAAATTTAATTATACATTACGTACTTCTGTTGTAACAGAGTTAGTTGTTCCAGGTGGTGTTGACAAACTCGTTCACAAGTTGGAGTTGACAATCATGATAGTAAAATAACCTTTAGTTATAAACCAAGTGATTATTCTTCGACTATTTCAAAACAAATATATTTCCTCACGTGGATTTAGAAATTGTTACCGTATCGTGAATTATCTGTCATTTACACTTTATAGATAGATCATCAATTATATAAAATCATCAGGTACAAGTCAATGTTCTGTAATTTTCTTATGTGAGATTCACTTCTCATCATAGACTAATATACCATTTTATGATTTGTAAATAAAACCTCAGTTCTAAGTATAACACAGATTGAAACAATTGTTAACAAAACATCTTAGTTTATAAATTACTGACCTATACATGTCTAGCTTAGTCTTTTATGATAAATTACCCTCATGAATATCAGTTTCTAACAAATATCCATTTATAATTGATACAGAAAACTCATGTTTCATCCTAACCCGATGTAATATCATTAATGTATGTAAGTAAAAATCCTATGTTTAACAAACATACTGAAATATTTATGAACAAAACTTCATGATATACTAACATGCTCTTTTCGAAAACATCAGAATACTGACTTACAGTACAATGTAATATTACCTGTTGTATATACTTGTTCTAGCATGTTATTAGTCAAATCAAATAAATGAAACACAAGGGGCAAGTAATTAAAGTTTCTTTATTTTAGAAACTACACAAAACATAACATGCTCTTGAAATCCTTAACTAAATTGACTGTCAAATATGTGAAAATTCACTGAATTAACATGAAAAATCGTACCAAGGACATGTCATAACATAAATTAATATATGATTAAATGCAAACTGATCGTGTAAGATTTCGGTTAGTAAACTCAGAAAACTATTTTATCGACTTTTTCAAAGCGGATACTTCCACACAGATTTTGAAACTGTTACAGGAACATAACTTATATGTTCACTTAAAAAATATAGAAAGTAGTGCACTGTGAGTTTCTTATACAAAAAACACTTCTCATTGTTAACTTCAAATATAGAAATGATAGAGAGGGTGAAATTGGGGAACATCTGGGTGCAAGTGATCATTGCTATATTAGGTTCGATGTTTTGCTGCATATGAAGATAAGGAATAATGATATTTTGGTTACAAATTTTGAAGGGATGTGACAAGAATTATCTGTTGTAAATTGGGCAGCTGAGTTATATGGAGACACTGATCAGATGTGGAACATTTTTAAATGTGCAAGATAAACATATTACTTATAGAAAGAAAAGGGTAGCTACAAGTAAAAAACCAGGTTGGCTAACAAAAGGTATAAGGGATAAAATTGAATAAAAGAATCACACATTTAATAAATTTATATTGACTGTATGACGGTAGATTTAGAAATTATAGAAGATCAAGAGAGTTGTTCGAACAGGAAATTATGACATCAAAAAGGATCTATGACAAAAGGTTGGTTGAAAATATAATAATTAACAGTAAGGATTTCTTTAAATACATTAAGGGTAAACAAAATGT
>NW_013666805.1:329184-337869 GCF_000517525.1 Limulus polyphemus
TAACAGTGTCATGAAAGAAAGGGATCTTGGTATAACAGTTGATCAGTCTCTAAAGCCACCCAATAATCACTTGATTTATAATTAAAGCGTCAAACAGTAAGTTTTAATTATTTAATGATATCCAAATAAACGTCTTTTTAGGACGATTTAAATATAAATGACCAGGAAATGTAATTAAATAATAAATTAGTGTTAAGCATCTTTTTTCATGACGATTAACATATAAATGGTCAGGAAATGGGATTAACTAATGAATTAGCACATTATATTGATCGCATTCGTACTGGCCCCACTTTGTTGAACTATAACGTCATGGACATCTGTGATGGTGGCCTATGAACATGAACTAACAACGCGCCCTCTGGTGATATTATGTGGAACTATGACGTCATGGTAGCCTGTCATGACGGCCTAGCAACGTGTCTCTAACAACGCTCCCTCTGGTGACACTTTGTGGAAATATGACGTCATCGTCTTTGATGGCGTCATTGTGTCTCTCCTTTCCTCCATCCCTTGAGGTCAACATATATTTATCGCCCTCTGGCGACGCGTCTGAAGTGATGACCTTTTAATAGGAATAAGGTGTTTAATAACTGACGTCACGTATTGTTGTAACAAAGATATTTATTTCTCTGAAACTGGTTTCATTGTTATTGTCTACACATTTTCGATATACTGTTTGGATGTATAATGTAATGCACATTAACAAAACTTAGTAGATTTTTTTCCTAATTACTTTCACAGGGCAGAACAATAACACCTTAATCTATAACACTAACAATGATATTGATTATTGAACTTCTGAATCACAGTGCATATCTAAACATTCACCTTCTCTACACCTAACTAGACAAATATCTTCTGTACATGTTAACCAGATAATCATCTTCTATATATCTAACCTGACATCCATTTTCTATGTATTTAACCAGACACACAAAAAAAAGAAGATGGTATTGTTTACCTTCTTCTCTATCACTTAAAAATTACGGACTGCTTGTGCAGATGGCCCTCATGTAGCTTTGTGGAAAATTCAAAAACAAACAAACGTGATCTTAACATTGTTTCAATTCAATTTTGTGGCAAACATACGCGAACAATGAACCCTCGGATTCATAATTAGGCATGCTAACTACTAGACCACGCCCAGCCCTGAATATCGTTGGTTTCAAATTGAAATAATAGCTTTCTTACCTTCTGGAAAAAGTGCGTTGTGGAATAAGAAGATAACAACAAAAATACTTCTTTTTGACGGCAACATCCTTCACGGTATCTGGTGTAGAGATAAATATAGAGTGATACACAAAAATTATTAATGATTCTCTAGTCATCACGAACATAGTAACTAAGGCACGATAGAAAAAGTCATATTACTGTTAACACTCAGTAATAAATATACGATATAAGAAGACAAATCACAGTTAACACTTAGTAACTAAGGTACAATATTAGAAGAACAACCAGTGTTACACTTAGTAACCAAGGTACAATATTAAAAGAACAACCACAGCTGATACTTAGTAAGCAAGGTATGATATTATAAAAAGAATCATTGTTAATAATTAGTAATCAAGGTACAATATTATAACACATATCACTGTTAACACTTAGTAACCAAGATATAATATTAGAAGAACAATCAATGTTAACACTTAGTAACCAAGGTAAAATATTAGAAAAATAATCAGTGTTAACACTTAGTAACCAAGGTATAATAGTAGAAAAACAATCACTGTGAACATTTAGTAACCAAAGTACAATATTAGAACACATATCACTGTTAACGCTTAGTAATCAAGGCACAATATTAGAAGAACAATCACTGTTAAAACTTAGTAACTAAGGTAAAGTATTAGAAGAACAATAACTGTTAACACTTAGTAACTAAGGTACAATATTAGAAGAACAATAACAGTTAACACTTAGTAATTAAGGTACAATATTAGAAGAACAATAACAGTTAACATTTAGTAACCAAGGTATGATATTAGAAGAACAATAACAGTTAACACTTAGTAACCAAAGTATGGTATTAGAAGAACAATAACTGGTAACACTTAGTAGATAAGGTACAATATTAGAAGAACAATAACATTTAACACTTAGTAACCAAAGTATGGTATTAGAAGAACAATAACTGTTAACGCTTAGTAACTAAGGTACAATATTAGAAGAACAATAACAGTTAACATTTAGTAACCAAGGTATGATATTAGAAGAACAATAACAGTTAACACTTAGTAACCAAAGTATGTTATTAGAAGAACAATAACACTTAGTAACCAAGGTATTATAGTTTACTGGGAAGCAAAGTTTGAGGAGATTAATATAACATTTTACCTTTTCCTTTTTCACTTCTTCTCCAGTAAGACATCTGGCTGTTGAAAACACGCAGTACCACCCATCTTTCAATGCTCCTCTCAGTTGGCTGGATATTTCTGTTGTGTTATGTACAGTTTCCCGCAGGGGCGAGACGCTCAGTTGCTACTTGTTTTAGTCCAAACCCCAAATTTTCCTTCTGCGACTCGTATGCCTCGTGTGTTTAAAATGGTTTTATCCAAACTTGATCAACATTATCGTGTACTTGTAACCAGAGCAATATTGAGGCAGGTGAATCAACAAATCACATCAAAAACAAAGCTTAATCTGTGATTCCTTCTTTACCCGGTACTCTAAACGACTTTGTAAGATACTTAAACCAATACGATTAAAGAACCTGACAAGAAAAAACTTCACCTGCATAAACTATGAGAAATCCCCCTTCCTTTTTACGTAAACTAACTCAAGGTCATTTCAGTTGGGAACAAGACGCCTAAAATACAGCCTTTCTTATGTGAAGGTCATGCACAGTGCGGTGAAAAAAACAAGCCACTCCATTCAAAACGGACTCAAACTGTGTACTACACCTTCTTCAAAACTGTCGTGTTAATAAACCTTCTTTAAACTGTCGTGAATTAAACCTTCTTCAAACTGTCGTGTATTAAACTATCTTCAAACTGTCGTGTTAATAACCCTTCTTCAAACTGTCGTGTATTAAACCTTCTTCAAACTGTCGTGTATTAAACCTTCTTCGAACTGTCGTGTATTAAACCTTTTTCAAACTGTCGTTATTAAACTTTCTTCAAACTGTAGTTAATAAACCTTCTTCAAACTGTCGTTATTAAACCTTCTTCAAACTGTCGTGTTAATAAACCTTCTTCAAACTGTCGTTTACTAAACCTCACTGAAGGTACATGTAATATTTCTAGTAACATACAAATAAACGTGAAGAAAGCAACGATGTCTTACACAACAGTAAAATGTAGGACAAGTTTGATTATAAAGTAGGACTTCTGTTTCAGCATTGAGTTCTTGATACATAAACAGTCATAGTAGAGTACAAGGTTAAAACTGGTATTTTTTACCTTCACTCACTTCTACCACAGATATGTTAGGGTTAAGAGAAGGGTATTTAAGAAGTGACATATATATATAGATATACACAGAAAGTAGCCCCTTTTCTACTATAATTAGAAAAATCGTATTTAGGTTATGAAATGAAAAAAATAAGCCAACTATCGTTTCTCCTCAAAGAAGCAACTAAAGAAGCGGTACTATCTCTACTTTTCTTTTCTACTGATAATTTTAATAGTTTTTGATATTCCTCTGTTAAAGCTGCGTGACAGAGGTGTTATTAATAGCTTCTGTCTCGGTTGAAGTCAACGATATCTGGTCAACGTGTTATACATCCAGTAAAATTGTATACCAACACCTTCCCTTCCATAACACTACAGGATCTAATTTGTTTGTTTGTAGACTTACCGCTGTCCCACCGAGGGACCTATAGTTCGTTAACAACCATTTCAAAACTACCTGACAAGTTCTTTGAACCCAGGAGGGTTTACCCCACAATCCCGGTACTTTTATCCAACAAACATTATTGCAATATTTGCGGGAGGTAGTATTTTGGAGTCAGAGGGAGTCAAAATTCCGGTGCTTTTTCTTTTTTTAACAAACATTATCATCATATTCACGGGGAGGATTTTTGGGTCAGGAGGATATACCCCACAATCCCGGTGCTTTATTTTAATAAGCATCATTATTATAATCACAGGGGAATTTGGAGTTAGGAGGGTCTCCCCACAATCCGGTGCTTTTTTTTTCAACAATCATTATTATCAGAACCACGTTCATGATGTTAGAAAAACACGTAGTTTGCCACTGACGAAGAAAGGTCCACTTTTCGAAAGCGCTCTGGTTATAGGGTTTTTATTCATTTCTATCATAACCACGTGATACACTTGCGGAGAATCAGGTCATCTAGAAACCAGTACATGATGAATTTGTTTTTTGTACAGAATGTGTGTCTATAACGATAATTTAGTAATTGTTTCGTAAAAGGACAAATGATATTTTAAGTATTACTCGATATTTTTAATTTACTTTTAGATTTCCTTTGTTACAATTTTCACGTGTTATGCAAAATGTTCGGGGTTTTTTCTTTCACTTTCGAGAACAACTAAAGACTGGATTTGAAATTCGCCGAAAAGAAGACAGAAAAGTTTCAGTGAGATTTTATCTACGTTATGCGACGGGTGTTGGCAGCCTACTCGTGCTCAAGCTGCGAGTCATTGGATTTCTGATTCATAACCCATTTTCATAAAATAGCTGTCCGTATTTTGAGACCATGGGTGTGCTACAAGAGTGACAGCCAACTAACACTATTTAGTCAGACGTCATTTGCCAAAGAGATGGAGAATGGTGCTGAGCACGAGCCTTGTCCCCACTACTCTATGAAACGATAGTCCTAGAGAAACCTTTCGCGAAATCCTCAAACAGACTTAACGTACCGACAAATTTTCCCCTAAACAGCCGACACGTTTATCGGCAATTTTATAACGATCGAAAATAAATGTTTATTAGGTGAAGTGACTTAAAAATACTACAGAATTCGTAAAGAATAAAAACAAATACAATCTGGACACGTGATAGGAGATGCTAAAGTAAAAGTTTAACTAAGATGCACATTATGGTGACTTGAGAAAATATGCTAAAAATATACAGAAAGAAACAGATGAACTATGTAACGAATTTGTTATATATTTATTTTAATATGAACATTGTTTAGATTAAGTTTATATTTTAAAACATGAGTAGCCTATAGTGTTAGATATGTATTACTTAACTCCCGCCTATTATCCAAATTTGTAGAAGATTCTCGAGATTAAGAATCAAAAGTATATGTGTGTACTTAAACGCTTTAATCAGTATTGTAACGTAAGACTGAATTTTCTAGAAAACTTTCCCACGGCTATAAATATAACTAACGCAATGCGCCAAGAGAGAGTGTCTATTATTAGTTCGCTACAATCAATGTGCTATAAAATTTCAAAAGCTATAACTGTGATTTTTATAACGCTTATCAATTGGAAAACTTAAAATATTTGACCAGGAATAATTATGAATTTCGAATGTTACAAATTGTTTAACTTCAGTGGATTCTCATAGGACATTAGGATTTTTACGAAAACATCACCCAACTTCAACAGTGAAAACAGCGTGTGTGGCCAAGGAGACAAAGCTAGCTAGCTTCCCAGTGAATCATACTTACATCAACTCGCTCATCGTAAACCCTCGAGAAGATATCAAGTAAGTTCCAGACTAGAAAGAAAACTTTATATTGTTTGCAAGTTTGAGAAACTTTTGTTTATAAATCATAATAACTATTTGTAATAATTGTTACTGTAAATTGTATTGTTGTGTGTATATTAAAACGTATTTGTGTGAAAAACGAAGACGGTATGTATCAGTCTTGTTGGCAAATATCATAAACTGACTATATATTGGCATATATTTAAATACTAAATCCAAAGTATAATTTAACTACCAAATTTAAATTATCAGTTAACTCGGCTTCGCACTATTCGAAATTCTAATATGTAACAACTAAGAAACCCAATCTGGTGTTTATACAGATAGAAACAGTTTAATATAAATACACACGTGAGAAAAGATGCTAAAGATTTACAGAAAGAAATAGTTCAACTAAGCTACACAAAATCCGGTCACTTGAGAAAAGATGCTAAATATACAGAGAAAGAAACAGCTTAACTAAAATATATAATCTGATGACAAGAGAAAAGATGCTAAAGATATACATAAAGAAACAGTTTAACTAAAATACATAACCTGATGACGTGAGAAAAGACCCTAAAGACACACAGAAAGAAACGGTTTAACAAAGGTACACGATCTGATGACGTGAGAAAAGATGCTAAAGATATACAGAAAAAACAGCTTAACTAAGATACATAATTTGATGACGTGAGAGAAGATGCCAAAGACTTACAGAAATAAAGTTTAACTAAAATACATAATCTAATGCCTTTAGAGAATATGCTAGTGATATACAGAAAGAAACAGCTTAACTAAAATACATATTTTGATGACGTGAAAAATACACTAAGTATATACACAAAGAAACAGTATAACTGATATACATAATCTGAGTATTTAAGAAAGTTGCTAAAGATATATAGAGTGAAACAGTTTAACTAAGATACACAGCTGGTGACTTGAGAAAAGATGCTACAGATATATAGTTAGAATCAGTTTAACTACGAATACGTGATAGGAGATGCTAAAGATATACAAAAAGAAAAAGTTTAACTAAGATACACAATCTGATGATGTGAGAAAAGATGCTGAATGTATCGTAATGTCTCTATTATTTTGTATTTTAATTATAATATTTGACATAAACACTTGGTAGAGATATATTGTACCTTGACATGTGAATTGTTTTGTTGTACAAACAATACTGGTCCACGTATCCTTCGCTCACCCAACATGATCCTTGATATGTGAATTGTTTGGTATGTACAAACAATGCTGGACCAAGTACATTTAGCTCATCGAACATGTTCCTTGGCATGTGAATTGTTTTGTTCTACAAAACAATGCTGGTCCACGTATCTTTAGCTCACGGAACAGGTTCCTTGACATGTGAATTGTTTTGTTGTACAAACAATGCTGGTCCACGTATCTTTAGCTCACGGAACAGGTTCCTTGACATGTGAATTGTTTTGTTGTACAAACAATGCTGGTCCACGTATCTTTAGATCACGGAACAGGTTCCTTGACATGTGAATTGTTTTGTTGTACAAACAATGGTGGTCCACTTATCCTTCGCTCACCAAAGATGTTCCTTGACATGTGAATTATTTTGTTGTACAAACAATGTACATAATTGGTACAATATATCTGTACCAATTATGCAAAATACCTTGTTTGCATCACTTTTGATTATATCACAGCTTCCTGCCAAGGGAAGTAATTTACAGACCAATTTATAGATAATATCCAACTACTTGAGCTATGCTTTACACCAAATCAACTCAAGAACCACGGGCTTACCAACCACACCATTACAGAAGAATTCTCATGTTAAAATAAAAAAATCCAAGGGAAGAATGGGATGTAATATCCACGTTATTATTCTGTTGTTGTGGTGTGAACCACTTCCATGTTGTCATGGTGTAGACATATCTGCATTATTATTCTGTAATTTATTTATAATGTTTTTATTCTGTACCAATTATGCAGAACAGCTTGTTTGCCCTACTAGCACCACTTGTGCTTATATTATAGCTTTCTGCTGAGACAGGCAGTTTTTAGAGAAATATATGCCAAGAACAGTACACAGTGTGTGAGGGTCTTTATTGAGAAAACATTACAATGGTGTAGACAACTTACATGTTGTCAAGGTTTAGATAACTTCCATATTGTCAGGGTGTAGACAACTTACATGTTGTCATGGTGTAAACAACTTCCATATTGTCATGGTTGTCTACACTATGATAACATGGAAGTTATCTACAGAAGTTATCTAAACCTTGATAACATGTAAGTTGTCTACACTATGATAACATTGAAGTTATCTACATCATGACAATATGGAAGTTGTCTACATCCTGACAACATGTAAGTTGTCTACACCCTGACAACATGGGGTGTAGACAACTTCCTTGTTATCATAGTGCAGACAACTTCCACGTTATAAAGGTGTAGACAACTTCCATGTTATAAAGGTGTAGACAACTTCCATGTTATCAAGGTGTAGACAAATTCCAGGTTAAAAGGTGTAGACAACTTCCCCGTTGCAAAGGAGTAGACAACTTCCACGTTATAAAGGTGTAGACAACTTCCACGTTATAAAGGTGTAGACAAATTCCAGGTTATAAAGGTGTAGACAACTTCCATGTTATCAAGGTGTAGACAACTTCTATGTTATCAAGGTGTAGACAAATTCCAAGTTAAAAGGTGTAGACAACTTCCACATTATAAAGGTGTAGACAACTTCCCAGTTATAAAGGTGTAGACAACTTCCACGTTATAAAGGTGTAGACAAATTCCAGGTTATAAAGGTGTAGACAACTTCCATGTTATCAAGGTGTAGACAACTTCTATGTTATCAAGGTGTAGACAAATTCCAAGTTAAAAGGTGTAGACAACTTCCACATTATAAAGGTGTAGACAACTTCCCAGTTATAAAGGTGTAGACAACTTCCATGTTATCAAGGTGTAGACAACTTCTATGTTATCAAGGTGTAGACAAATTCCAAGTTAAAAGGTGTAGACAACTTCCACATTATAAAGGTGTAGACAACTTCCCAGTTATAAAGGTGTAGACAACTTCCATGTTAT
>NW_013666805.1:338188-340765 GCF_000517525.1 Limulus polyphemus
CCGTCTTCAGCCATTATAAGGTGTAGATAACTTCCATGTCATTATGGTGCAGGCAAGTTCCATGTTATCATGATGTAGACAAGTTCCATGTTATCATGGTGTAGACATCTTCCATGTAAACAACAATCAAGCTAAAGTCTGCCAGCTGAAGATTTGTAGCACTTCAACAATCAAACTCTAGTCCAGTCAACTGAAGATTTGTAGCACTTCAACAATCAAACTCTAGTCCAGTCAACTGAACATTTGTAGTACTTCAACAATCAAGCTCTAGTCCAGTTAACTGAAGATTTGTAGCACTTCAACAATCAAGCTCTAGTCCAGTTAACTGAAGATTTGTAGCACTTCAGCAATCAAACTCTAGTCCAGTCAACTGAAGTTTTGTAGCACTTCAACAATCAAACTCTAGTCCAGTCAACTGAAGATTTGTAGCACTTCAACAATCATTAATGTGATTCTTCATTTATTTACTTTTTTCAGGGAATGATGCTTTAAGTGTTATGCTAAGGATGTGTTTCTTTTCAAAGCATGTGTTATCTGTTATGATAAGTGTTATATATTTTGTCAAGAGTATGATGTTTTAACTGTCACAGTGAATAATTACTAAACATTCAAGTTCTAAGATTGTATATTTGCCTGAAATTTTATTTTATAAGTTTATAACACAAAACATATCTGTAGTTTTATTTTATAAGTTTATAACACAAAACATATCTGTAGTTTAACAATAAGATTTCTGGTGAATAAATTATAACTAATGAAAAATCAGTTGTAACTAAGAGTACACAATGAATGTAAAATAGAAATTAACTTTTTTGTTCTACAATCATCATAATTACAGTTTTTCAACAAGCCAAGTACATTTCAAATAAGGAACTTTACAAGACAAATAAATAACCAACAATTTGTTAATATTTCTTAAAATTAAACAGAATAGTAGTTAATTTCTGTGAATTATAATAATTAATAACCTGAGACATCTGTAACACAGACAATTCTAATATATTTCATTAGGGACAACAGTCTAATTCAGTCTCTCTTGCATATGCTTAACACTGTTAGAAAATTTAACAGCAACATCCCAGTTTATCTATTCAACATTTGTCTATGGAATAGTCAGTGGTCCTGTGGAGTAGAAAGTTGTTAAACATTGTTAAAAGGGGGAGGGCAACAGTAGCCAATTGTGACACTGTCTCCAGCACAAGGACCTGCACAGACTGACAGCAGATGAGTGTCATTGCCTCCTCTAAACAACAGAAATTACAGTTATTTAAATTCCACAACCACCACAAGACTGGTCTCTCTCTAAAACATAGGTTTTTTTTTAAATATTGGGGTGGGGTTAAGGCAAAAGATGTATTGCCTCTTATCAAAAATTACTAGAAGGTAGGTTCCCCTTTCTACTCCACTGTGACCATTTTTAAAGCACTTTAAAAATATGGTTGTGTCTATACAGGTTTGTAGAAGTATAATAACTAAATCATTAGGTTTGTCATTACACAATAAGAAACAGTTAACAGTTTCTATTGAATGTGTATCTCATTAAATAGAACAACCCACTTAGCCTGAAAGATTAGCAGAAATAGGAAAGAGACCTTCTGCCTCTGTTGTCATTTGAGATGAATGTTGAATGACGTGCATCGGCTTCATAAGTTTATCACACAAAGAAGCAGGAAAGAGACCTTCTTTCTCTGTTGTCGTTCAAGATGAATGTTAAACAACATGAATTGGCTTCATGATCTTATCACACAAAAAAAAGAGACCTTCTTTCTCTGTTGTTGTTCAAGATGAATGCTAAGCAACATACATCAGCTTTATGAGCTAATTACATAAAGAAGCAGGAAAGAGACCTTTTTCCTCTGTTGTGATTCGATATAAATGTTGAAAGATGTACATTGGCTTCACAAGGAAGCATCTTAACAATTATTAAGTTAATATTTTGTGTTATTAAACTTTTTTCATATTACTACAAATTCATTTTATTATACAGTAAACGAGATGGAGTAAAATGTTGCATGTGATTAAATTTCTTTGGCATGAGGTTTTCTCGACCTAACTTTGCTGATTCTGAGCAATATACATGCAAATATACAAGTCTAACAATATATCAACTTTGCAAAATTTATATTTCTTGGAAGCAGCAGTTGGTAATTTGTAAGTTTTGAAGTTCTTCTATTCTGAACATGGCACTCACTGCTGTGAAGCTGAAATAACTAACTGCTTCAATACCAACTTGGCACTTCTGGTCACTTCTCACACAAGACGATCCCCTTGCATATTGTTAGGGACTGACACAGAGTAGTTTGGATGTCTAGAGGCCTATATTGAGGAGGAAGTTAAGAATCATCAAATGATTCAGGTTGTCTTATGATAAACAGTGGTAAATCTAGTTCTATATGCAACAAATAAAGAAACATCAAATGATTCAGGTTGTCTTATGATAAACAGTGGTAAATCTAGTTCTATATGCAACAAATAAAGAATCATCAAATGATCCAGGTTGTCTTATGATAAACAGTGGTAAATCTAGTTCTATATGCAGCAAATAAAGAATCATCAAATGATTCAGGTTGTCTTATG
>NW_013666805.1:341739-344360 GCF_000517525.1 Limulus polyphemus
AGTGGTAAATCTAGTTGTATATGCAGCAAATAAAGAATCAACAAATGATTCAGGTTGTCTTATGATAAACAGTGGTAAATCTAGTTGTATATGCAGCAAATAAAGAATCATCAAATGATTCAGGTTGTCTTATGATAAACAGTGGTAAATCTAGTTCTATATGCAACAAATAAAGAATCATCAAAGGATTCAGGTTGTCTTATGATAAACAGTGGTAAATCTAGTTCTATATGCAGCAAATAAAGCAGCAATGGACAACAAAAATGATAAAACAATGCATGATACACAAAAGCAGATTATGAAGATTTTCAAGAAACCAAGAACGCTGTGGTAATGCTATAACAGAGAAGAATCTGGGGAACAGTTAGGCTTATAAAACATGTAAAAACAAATATACATCTATATCCCAATAAATTAGACACTGTTTTATCATGTATATAAAACAAGGCAAAGACAAACACACATCTATAACTCAACATGTTACATGCTGTTCTGTCATGTAGTGTATAGGATAAGGCAAAGCCAAACATACATCTTTAATCAATATGAGCACATGTTTTACCATAAGACAATACATGGTTAAATAAATATTTTACAATAAAACAATGTACAGTTATAAGTAACTGTTTTAGAATTCGAACATGTATGATTGAACGTAACTATTTTATAATATGAACATATGTGGATGAACTTAACTATTTGATAATATGAACATATGTGGATGAACTTAACTATTTGATAATATGAACATGTGTGGTTAGACATAACTGTTTTATAATACAAACACGTGTGGTTGAACATAGCTATTTGACAATACGAACATGTGTGGTTGGACATAACTGTTTTATAATACAACCATGTGTGGTTAGACATAACTGTTTTATAATACAAACACGTGTGGTTGAACATAACTGTTTTATAATACAAACACGTGTGGTTGAACATAACTATTTGACAATACGAACATGTATGGTTGGACATAACTGTTTTAGAATACGAACACGTGTGGTTGAACATAACTGTTTTATAATATGAACACGTGTGATGTGATGTAACTGTTTTAAAGTATAACGTGTGTGATGTGATATAAATGTTTCCGAGTATGAATGTATGTGGTGAGACATAGTGTTTTAGAATATTAAAACGTGTGGTGAGAGATAATGTTTTTTATAGTACAAGCACAGGTGGTTTTAATTAACTGTTGCACAACACTATTATTGAATAAAGCTGATAACGTATGAATTGTTGATAAAGTGTTCAAGATTGGGCTTTTTAAAGATATTTCTATACCAGAAACATTTACATATACAGTACAAATAAAATTTTATAACACATTATACGAATTTTCTAACACATTACTAATTAAAACTGAGTTTTATAGTTCTACAAGAAACATTTGTATGTTTTATCACTCACCTCATCTGCTTTTCTATCTGTACCTTGTAGAAGAAGATTACCATACTCCTTTTTCAGGAGTTGTCTAGCCTTCAAGGAGAAAAAAAAATTCCATTTACCTTTCAAAAGGTTATTTGATTTGAAGAAGAAAAGAATAATGATTCAAACAATTATCATTTACTTTTCAAAGGGTTGTGTGTCCTTCAAAAAGAAGAAGAATCAAACCAAAATTATTATTTCTGTTTCAAACATTCATCTACTATTGATTTCTTTCTGAAATATTGTTAGAGTAATTACAATATGAAAAGAACAATAAATAAAAAGATTAATTTGTGTTAATGGAAGATATAAAGTGCAACAGAAAATATTTCCTTTAATTTCTATAAAAGAAAAGAATACAATAATGTTTTGTTTGTTGTAACACAAAGCTATACAATAATAAACTAGCATTTTGTCCACCATATTTATAAACTCTTCAACTGAGCTAAGGGATAAATACAGTAATCCTTCCATAAAATATATATAAACATAAGTCTACACTGATTATTAGAAATCATACACACTTATAAACAAAATATATTAGATTTAATTACGTACCCAATTACCTTCAATATGTACTTACTTTAGTGTTTGTAGTTGGAATTTGAAGTGTGAAAGCCAGAGAATTATGGTCAAAATTGTCATCGAGTGAAATAAGAGCTCCATGTATTCCAGATTCTAATATATTGTGAGAATAATCTTTCAGTCCTATGGAATTCAACCACTTGATGAGTCTGTCGTTGGACCACACAAGTACATCTATAGGAGGAAATCACAGAATTAATAATGATTGATCAGCACATACTTAATATTGGATACTTTAATAATCAGCACATACTTAACATTGGATACATTAATAACAAACACATACTTAACATTGGATACATTGATAATCAGCACATTCTTAACATTGGATACACTAATAACAAACACATACTTAACATTGGATACGTTAATAACAAACACATTCTTAACATTGGATACATTAATAACAAACACATACTTAACATTGGATACATTAATAACAAACACATACTATAATTATCATTCATGCTACTGTTACGTCTCCATTTGTTAATTGATTTTTTCCGTAACTTCGTTCCGACGAAATTTTAACGACACAAGTCTTTACTTAATAAAACTGGTTTATTCTTTCCGAATATAACTTTACCGATACACCCAACTTC
>NW_013666806.1:0-11942 GCF_000517525.1 Limulus polyphemus
TATATATATATATATATAATTAAGAATACATTGCTAGACAAGTAATTCAAACTTTAAATTGTTTGTGTAAAGAATATATTTAGTTTTTTTATACACTTACAGAGTAAGATGTGATGTTTCTTTGATACTTACACCAATGATGCTGACTAAATTTTTATTAGTAATTTTCATTTAAAAAATGATTTTATCCCATTAGCAATAGAACCTAATGAATGTGAAGATGATGATGCTTGTTCAGGAAATTCTGTTTGTAGACCAGACAAAGATGGAGTAAAGAAATGTGTAGGTAGGTATAACAAATCAGGAATAGTAATGCTTAACACACATAATTTACATTCTTGAAGATTTTTGCCTTAGAAAGTTATGAATACAATTAACATAAAACTATAAGATGAGAGATTGTCCTGTCATCTATAAAATGGCAGAGTTATCAATGTATTGGATAATTTTTCTGATAAGGATATCTGCACAGACAAATAACTCATATTATTTAGTACTGGAACAATGAATATATGTTGAACAAACTCTGCATTAATCTTGTTAGTCATGTATTTAAACACTAACCAATTATATACCTATTAAGGTGTACCTTGTAAATTTCAGGTTGAGGTTGATTTACATCAGAAACAGCAATAATGTTCACCAAGCATAATTGAAGAAATACACTTAAAGTTATATAACTACAAAATTGCATTATAATTATACAGCATTTAGTATTTGTTTTTAGATCACAATGTTGCACTTCCTAATCCTGTAATTGCCCCTGATAGATTGGTGATAACTTTATGGACTGTGTTAATCTGGTGTCTCTTATTCAAGATCTGTAGTTCTGAAACGAACAGTGGCTTGAATTTGAAAATTAACAGAATGCATAAAAGAACTGTTGTAGCTATAATTACATGAAACCACCACTACCAACTTTCTTTCACCAAGTACTTCTACTTTGTTTCTAGTTTAGAATATGTAATAATGTTTTTTTTTGTTTTTGTTTGCCTGTGTACCTTATTCTAATATATTGGTGTGTCTTTAGTGCTTTTACGCTACTACTGAACTCAAGGTCTGTCTACTTTCTATATTAGTCCTCTTAGAAATCATTAGCATTTAAAATTAAGAGCACTTCAGAAACATTGTACTTTTATCTAGTCATTAAGCAGCTGATGTTTATAATTGACATACTGAAGATTTAGCTGATTTTGATTACTGGATCTAATTAACAATAAGCTTATTACTCAAATTTATGTTGCCTATATATGCATTTTTATTTGCAACTTACTGAAACTTTACCATATATTTACTGTTTGTTGAAATCTGTTTAATGAAGCATGTGTTGAACTGTAAACCATACAAACATTGTACCAAATGACAAACTAATATACGACTTCTGTGATAAAACAAACAAAGTTATAGATACCTGAATATTCGTTTGACAGCTTTAGGTATAATACAAAATGAATAGAAAATAAAACTATATATATATATATATAAGAAATCTATTGCATTCACTGTAAAATGATATAGAAAGAAATATGACATCCATCATTCACTTTTAGATAACTATTCAATAGACTGGTAAAGGTTTGTGTCATAGATATTTTCCAATATGTTACATTTCCTCTGCTCACAAAAATAGCTATTCTCTTGAGTTCCCATATACCTTACAATCGACTGATTCAAATACATCTTGCATGCAAATCATCATGTGACAATAAGATTGTGACACACTCTCCTGATGCATGTGACTCCCTCTATTTGATTCTACCAAACTATCACTTCTTCTTTGGCAGTACTCATGTCGAGACATTTTTATTTTTGTGTGCTTTTCAAATTTAATTAACTTCATGATATTTTTTTAGTTATTATTCTGAAGTGCATTTTGAAATATTTTCTTTAACAGTTAACAACTTTTCAGATAACTTATTTTCCCAGTTTTTCTTTTTTTTTCATCAAACACTTGTGTTTGATTATCAATTTTACACAATGAATTTTGAAGTTCAAGTTACCACTTCAGATATCGTACCTTTTATTAGCACACTCACACAGGCAACAGGTGGGGGTGACTCATCTTTTGATTTATGGCTATCATCTGCCATGAGATTGATCATTATATGCATCAATCTGCTTCTCCTATTCTTCCTGAACATGCCAAATCTGTTCAGATTGATGAGGATTTTGACAGCCTTTTTCTGCCACCTGATTTTGCCATGTCTTCCTATGCCCCTACTTTGGAATCAGTTAGGTTTAATATGGCATTTTTTAGACATGATTTCTCAGGTATTTCTCAGATCCCTACTTCATTTTAAAATTTATGATTTTTTTAATACTCTTGTATGTGTAATTTTTATGTTATACCTGTATAAACTATATACTTTATCTTTAGAAACAGTTACTTGTCTATTCATCAATGTGTAGCACCATCCATTGAGTTTAAAAGACATTTAAGTACGTGCATGATATATTTACTATTTATATTATACCTGTATATACATGGACTTTTATTCGAAGGGCAAAAGCAGAAGGCCACCATCAAATCAAGTACTGTGAGAGAATATTGAGTCAAATGTTGATTTGCTCTAGGCTTTCAGACATGATCAGTCAGTTAGTTGATACAGTCGTTGTTTTAGATATTATGATAAACTTTTAGTGGAGTGATTTTCGACATTTTGCCACTGTGAATCAATATTGTTTTTGTTGTGTTGTGTATATCAGTAGGTTTTTGGTGGAAAAGGTTTTATTAGGCAGTTTTGGGAAAAGCGTTTTTTCAGCTGCCATTTTTTTCCATTTTGATCCCTATTATTAAGTACTACCATATTTAATGATCAAAGTAGTAGTTTGTGGTTATATTTTGTAAAATATGTCAATGAAATTGTGATTGTTGTAGCCTTTTGTTGTGAGGAAACTTGAAATATTTTTTGCCAGTAAAGTAGTTTTGATAAGTTCATAAAAAACTTAATAAAGTATGATTAACTTAAAAAAAAAAATGTCCAGTAGTTTTGTTGTTTTAACATAAAATACAAATGATTTGTAGTAACTATGTTGAGAGCATTGCCTAGAAGAATCAGAAATGTCTTAAAGGAATTTTACTGCAGCATAAAATATGTATTGCTTAAAAAAAGTTTCTATTTCTTTTTTTTGTATGTAGTAGTAGGTAATTAGTTTGGTAGAGCTAGTTTTATTTGAGTAATAATCTAAATAACACTTATGTATTGAAATTTTGTGTAGATGTCTGTAAGAATGTACAGTGTGGTCCAAATGCTGTGTGTAATAAGGACAGTCATCCTGCAGCTTGTAATTGTTTATCTGGTTTCTTTGGAGACCCTAAAGACCCAAAACGAGGATGTCAGCGTAAGAAAATTATGTGACTGTGATTTATAACTTTGAAGTTGATTTTTTTTACAGTTATTATTTTAAATGTGCATGTAGTGTTATTAGAACATTTATTTATACTAGCTTTCTTTTTCTTATTCTCATTGTACTTGTTAAATATCTAATTACTTGCTTGTGGAAAAATGCTAAAATTGATTATTTCAAATATTATAATACCAAAAGTACTTTTTATTTATCTTAACATTATTAAGGAAGTGGAAAAGGTATTCCACCAAAAAAAAATACAGATATTGGCATTTACCTTAAATTTCATTTTTTTTCAATTTAAAGGAAACAAATTGCATTAAAAACACAAACGCTTTTCTTTCTACAGTATGATTACGATGTCATGCAAGAATCATTTATAGTATTAAAATCTTAGGTATATTATAAGAGCTGATAATTATTTCTAAGTGCAAAGTTGATGTTCTATATTACAGCACCTCATATTTGTGAAGATGACAATAGCTGTCTTGCTAGCCAGTTGTGCAAACCTGATGAAAATGGAGTTAAAAAGTGCTTTGGTATGACTGTCTATGAATTTTGATTATTGAAACCACTGAAAATTACATAGTCTTATTTTTTTTGGGGGGTGGGGTATTATTTGTTGAATAAACAGCATATATATATATTTATGTTGGTACCTTTAAATAACATAGAAGGTCACTATGTATATCCAATATTTTATGTAGTCAGTATTGAATGGTGGGTTTACTAAATGATTTAGCAAAGTAATTGAGTTTGAACTAATTTTGAAGGTGAACTTTTAATATTTATTTACATAAATGATTTGTTAAATGGTTGCATACATTTTATAAAGCTTTAAAAATACAGTTGGTTTTATTAAATCAATAATAAAGATGTATATGTTATGGCACAAATAATAACCATATATATTCCTTGCTTGTTTTATTTTTCACTTTATACAATTAAGTGATAATATATAAATGAACATATAGATGGATTCTCTCGCTTCTTTGATGAATGAGTGTTCATCAAAGGTCAGCAAAGCAATAATAATAATCAATAAATCAGTTTTTGACTGGTGTTGTCTCATATGGGATGAAAGATCAATTCTTGACTTGCAGATATGGTTACAAATGTTGCAGGTGTAGTCACTGTTGGATAGACTGGTTTTGTGATGTGTCTACTTGTCCTGTAAGCATTTTACTGTGTTATCCTCATATGTGAAAACTGCTATGCGACATTGACTTCTCCATTTGGGTCTGTCCAGAGTGGTGTTTTCTCATGCCTTGAGGTTGGTCTTCAGTGTGTCTTTATATCTGATCATGGACCATCCTGTGGTGTGAAGTCCTGTGCTTAACTGACTGTAGAATACCACCTGTGATATGCAGGTATCCTCCATACAAACCACATGTCTGACCCAGTGGACCACATGTCTGGTGAGTATGCTCTCAATACCTTGGATGCAGCACCTCTTAAGAACTTCAGTATTGGAAATTCTATTCTACCACTTGATATTGCAAATGAATCATTAGTGGGAAAGGTGAAATGCATCTAGTTGCTTTATGGGTGACCAGCCAAAGTAGTTGTCTGGCAGGTATAAGAAGAGGAGGCTGTGTTTATGGTTCCTTTTCAGTCCCCTGTCCCCAGCTTGAGGAGAGCAGCACTATATTCAGAAAGTTTCTGCTCTATAACCTTAGGAAGACACACTTAGGAAGACACACTCTGATCTGTGAAGAATAACCATCACCCTGAGGTCACCTATGTGCACAATTGTGAATCGAGACTTCCAATAGCATCCTCCACCTGTCCCCATTGCCACAGGGCTTGGTCGTTTGTCTGTTGAACTACCTGCATGCTGAATATTTTAAAGTTGATGAGGTTTGTGCAGAGCCTCTCCAACTTTCTCATCCAAGCAGCCACTCCTGCACTGGTGCAACAGGTGTCATAAGCACAATAACTGGAAAAGATGTAGGTTTTATTTTGAAGTTATCCTTCTTCTAGTCTTTGACTTTCTCTTTGTGTAACCCACAAACAGTGAGTGGGGGAGTTTAAGGTTATTTATGGGCAACCACCACCAGTTAGTTTGCAACTATTTATTGGTTATTTACAATTGAACTCCATATCTGAAGGCCTTTTTCACTATCTGCCACCTTGGAAGTATATAGTGTGAGAAAAACAAATTAGCCACTATGAATATACACATTTAATTTTTAATATTAGTGCCCTTTCCTATATAGCATTTTTATGTATTTTTGTTGTCCTGATGTAATTGTATAGATTTTGATACCTAATAAAATGTATTTCAAAACAGATCCTTCATTTATTTATTTCTAGATGTTTGTGAGAAGACTAGGTGTGGGCCTAATGCAGAATGTATTGGTAAAAATCATAAACCTGAATGCCAATGCTTACCTGGCTTTAGTGGAATCCCAACAGACCTTAGTAAAGGTTGTGAGGGTAAGTATTTATGCCATTTAACAGAAATAATTAATGATAACATAAAAATATTTCATAGTTATTATAACTCTTTTTGAATTACTAATCCTTAAAAACTTTGAACTTACTCATTACTGATAAAGAAATAGAGGGTATTTGTCTGTTATTGTAGCATATATAAAATTATTTAGAACATTTGAAATATATATATATATATACAGTAGTGCATATGGCCTGGTTGTTACATACTTTTCATGTTCTTTTCTTAACACATTGTTTTCTGAGAGAGTGAAAACAGACAAAATTTTGAGGTAAGGATATTATACTTCATATGTTGAAATGGGGTTTAAAATTTCAAAATTATACTATAGCATAGTATGGTGTATAATAGTTGCATTGTAATCAAATAAGTATGTCTGAATTACTTACTTTTAATATTGTAATCAAATAATTATGTCTGAATTACTTACTTTTAATATTGTAATCAAATAAGTATGTCTGAATTACTTACTTTTAATATTGTAATCAAATAAGTATGTCTGAATTACTTACTTTTAATATTGTAATCAAATAAGTATGTCTGAATTACTTACTTTTAATTGTCTCGGTTGCATTAACATGTTTCACTTTCTAAACATGTAATGACCATTTGTCTCTTTGTAGCTGTTCCAGAAGACAAATGTCAAAAGAATGATGACTGTTCTGAAGAGGAGGTGTGTCAGCCTACGGAATCTGGAATTAAGGATTGTATGGGTTAGTGTATCTTTCATCTGTTTATCCAGTAGCGGATCGATAATTTTGGAAAGGGGGTTGCAGTCACCTGGATGGGTGCCATATAATTTCAGCATACGTCATTTATATTGATGCAGCCAGATGATACATGAAACTTAAATATTATAAATTATTGGCCTGTAGCTAGAAAAGGCAGGAAATAAAATTATTTATTGTTAAAAGGGGTGCACTTTGGATCATAACGGCCCAAAATTAAGGAAAGGGGGGCCAGCTGCACCACTCACACCCACCCTGAATCCTCTAGTATACTTATGTATCTCAAAAAATAATAAACTGATTTACATGAAATTTATACAGAAGATAGGGTGTGCCCATAGTATGGTCTTTTCCAAATCTGTTCTGGATTCAGATTCCGGATCAGTTTGAAACATTTTTATAATGAAGATATAGAGCATTTTCTCATTTTGTTGATAATAACTGTGTAAAAAGTGATCGGATTAGGACCGGATTTCAGGTGCACATTGAAACCAAAAATCCAAAACTTGCAGTGGTGCAAGGGTTTGCAATCTCTCTGATTGCTCTTGTTTTAATGAAGTTTTTCTACCAAAAATATGTTATTTAGCCATTGTAGTTAATTGTACTCAAACTCTTAATAGTTCAAGTGCAAGGTGATTTTCATATTGAGCATAAGAATAGTTTTCTTCATCTTTTAGTTTTCATATTTCATTTGCATAACCTCTAGGACCTCCTAAATGAATGGTAAAAGTTTTTTAAGGTAAATGTTTTATTTTATTTTTCATTTTGTCTATCACCATATCACTAACTGTAATTATTATAATCAACATACAGTGCAAAGAAATGTTTAAAATTAAGAAATAGAAAAAATGTACATTCCTTTTAATTTTTTATAGAATATTTTAAAAGATCTTCTTTTGGTTATATTTTAATTTCAGGTCTTTTCCTTTTCACATAATGGTTAATTTTGAATGTTTTCTTTCCTGTCCTTTACCTTTTATTACTCATCTTGGCACAAATTAATGGTACCTGCAAGGTATAATTACAGTATCTTCAGCAGATATGCATAATCCTTCAGCAAAAATATCTTGGCTTCATGCAAGATCTTAAGCCTTGAGAACTGATAGAAAGTATGATATATATTTAAATAACATTTAAACCTATCAGTTATGCATTTTAAAACATAAATAATACATAATTAACTAAGATATAAAAGTAAAACCTAAATACAATTTAACTGTCTCTCTAATTATAACACATTTAGCTAAGAAAAAAATTATAAATGCTGTAGTGGATAAAGCAGCCAACAATACTACAGGCAGTTATATCTACCCAATGACAACAAATATGTGGCAGTTTCCAAATAACTGTTTTTGGATTATTGTGTAAAATGAGATTTTTCTAGTGACATTATACATGTGTATGTAGCAGCTACATGTATGTTATATAGCTCAAGCAAAAGTATAGCAGGTGGGTGTGGCACCTGTCAGGAGTTGACAAATTTATTGCTTGTTTCTACTGCATTCAGCCAGAGAACTTTGAAATTTACCCGACAATAGGACAAGTAAACGTGCTTATTGTCTAGACTTGCATCTACAGGACTGGTAGTATGGGCTTCAAGATTGAGAGTCCAAAAGTTGATATTTTTTGATAGCTTGTGGGTCACAGGACAACAAAACTGAAGCTTTAAGTATTGTTTTAAAGGTTTCTTTTGAAATAAAGAAATTAAAACTTAGATAATATAAAACTTTGAATGAAAACAAACATCATAATGTTAATTTTATTCACATACATTATTAGTACAGGTGTTTAATTAAATTTTGAATGTAACTCGGTGACTTGCCCAGAAAAGTGTGTAAAATGTTAAATTATAAAAGTTGCTCAAAACCAGGATTTTCTATTATAATAATAGTAATGTAAATATAAAACGAAAGAAATAACATTGTCCTTTATTTTTCAGGTACCTGCTCCAAAAGGAAATGTGGTCCAAATGCTCAGTGTCTAGGTGTAGGGCACACTTCAATCTGTGAATGTTTATCTGGTTTCTCAGGTGATCCAAATGACGAAATTAATGGTTGCAAACGTAAGTTATTTCTATATCCACTTTTGTACTTTCCTTTTTCATTATCTAAAAAGAGCTAGAATTAATTGATGGCACATTTTATTGTGGTTTGTTTTTATTTGAAATATCAGATATCTTTATCATTTACTTTTATGGACATTCTGTAAAACTACTATTACTCCACATATTTGTCTGTTAGTAAGATAAGTCAATCAGACTTTAGAAATTACTGTCAGTGATATTCCTTCAAGGTAAATGTAATAAGTATTCTTGAACAGTACCCAACGATTATATAGAGATTAGTGTATATTTATATTTTATAAAAAGAAGTTACTGCTCTTAAGTTTAAACTCTTAATGAATGTTCTTATCAGTAACCCTGGGTTTTGTACTTTTATTTTGTTTTTTCTTTTGTTGTATGTGAAATTAATAGTTTTATAAACTCAAAGTAATTTATGTAAAATAATGAAAACAAATTGTATATCTTCTTTTTGCTTATAACTATAATTTCATAAAAATACACTGTTGAGTCATTGGTTTTTGGAAAGTCATGGAACTGATTATTACTTTATCAAATACAGGTGACATTTGCACAACAGATGATGATTGCCTGCCAAGTCAAGTGTGCCATAAGGAGAGTTTACAAGAAATTAAAGATTGTGTTGGTTAGTCATATTGTTTTTGTAACATGCAATTTATATCACTCAGTGAAAATTCTTAAAAATTTTTTTTAAATTCAGCTATGAATATTTGTACACATAAAGTACTGTTTTTTTTATGTGTGTCTCCACATACCATGGAAGGCCTGTTGGTTAGGGTGCTTGATTCACAGTCTGCTGGTTACAGGATTGAAACCTAGCACTGAACATGGTCACTTCTTTCAGGCATGAGGGCATTATATTCTGATAGTAAATTCTACTGTTTGTTGGTAAATGGTAGCCTAATAGTTGATACAGGTATTGCCGGCTGGTTATTATCTTCCTCTGGTCAGCAATTTAAAATAAGTGACAGCAGCAGATAGTCTTAGTAACTTTGCCATAACTACAATCAAAGCATGCAACTTTCTTTGGTGATTCAGTTCAAGTATTAAAAAAATTCACATTTAATTATGATAGGTTAAGTTGATATCAACTAGCAGAAACAAATTTTAGTCTTCACAAATCTCTAATAATGAAAATTAAAATTTATGTAAAATTTTAAAACAGTTTTCTGCCATCATTTGTTAAAAAAAATGTAAATCAATACTTGAATTATAACTGCCTAACAAGAATAACTACATAAATGTAATGAAAGAAGAGTACTTTACTGGTACTCTCATATACTTGTTGATTCGTAAGTATGTTCACAGACAAATGATTCAGAAATGGAAAAGTATAGGAAAGTAGTTGTTGGTGTTATGGAATGAGATATTTGTGGCCTACCCTGTGACATCATCATTGAAGCCATTCAAGGTCATGTCCTCTGAAGCTTGTATTAATATGCATCATACACCAAAAATGTCAATTGCAAAGGTGTAGACAATAACAAGTGAAATATTTTAAACCAAAAGTTATCAACATAAATACAGATGAGGTAAACACCTTAACACTGTTATAAAATGGTTGCAAACAACCAGTTGCCATGCTCAAAATGATGCCCCAGGTGGTAATATGGCAGCTTCCTTGTGAGTATTGGTTTCTGTCCTTAGTTTTCCCACACAGCATCTACATGTAAGTGATCCTGTAACATGCAGCCCCTGACATACAATTTCTGTTATCTGATATGAAGGATGAAATTCATATTGTAATGGTTTGGGAAACAATCTGGCAACAGCAAGCATCTGGTGACACTCTCCATGTTAAACTGCTCTTCTTCAATTGTACCATTGTTTCGATGATTGAGGAGCAGTTGTTTCTGTTCTTTGGTTTTAATGCTTTTAACCTTCTGAACCCTTTAAAAGTGCAGTGATCTACTTATGAAAAATTTTAATCTTGTAACTTGTACCTATGTTTATGTAAAAACTTATATTTCTATTTGATTTTCAACCCTTTGTGGCACAAAGTGGAAGGGATATATTTATAGTTATAATTGTTTTTCATGAAAAGTGATTTTGGTAATATTTGTGTTTAAACTATTTCATTTGTTATTGATTATAACTTTTCTATTAACATTTTTTGGAGTATGATACACATTTGTAAACTTTTCGAAAGAAATGCCTTGGATAACCTTAATGATATTGTCACAAGATAGGTGCACAACACCTGTTTTCATGACCTCTAGCAATTATATTCCTATACCTCTCCATTTCTGAACTACTTACCTATTAATGGACTTGTGAATTATCCTGCTTCTAAATACACTGTGAACATAATTCCCTCACTGATGAGTCACTAATTATATCAAAATTAAATTTGAACATTAATTTTGCATAAAACAAATGTTAAAAACAGTAGTTGATTTTTAATACTGGGAGAATTAATACAACTATAGCTTTACACATGTGGCTCCATTGAGATTAAATCTATCAGTAAAGTCTCACTGACCATATACATGGTCTTGCTGTCAAAATGCTCTTCTCATTGTTAAAATAAGTATCAATTCTATCACCCCCCTTTATTCCCTTGCAATTCAAGTATTAATGTCAATCATCTGTGTAATTAACTTGAGTATTATGGCCATTCAAATAGTTTTAGAAAGAGGTAATAACAATAAAAATATATTATTTTTAAAATTTAAATTTTGTCTTATGCAGAATTGGATTTCCAATAAAGAGCTAAATACTTTTCAGATGTTTGTAAGGACAAACAGTGTGGTTCCAATGCAGAATGCATTGCATCTAACCATCAAGCTCAGTGTACTTGTAAACCTGGTTTTGAAGGTGATGGTAACAATCTACAAAAGGGCTGCTTGCGTAAGTAATTCTTCTTAGGATGTTTAGATTATTCATTAGGAAATGCATTAAACTTCTTTCTTATTATTTATTGCTGATTTATTTGTAGAGAATTACTTTAAACAATTTTATGATTGTATTGCTGAATGAACTTTATTGGTCTTATGCAATTATTCAGGAAAATTCTATACATAATACTGACATCTTATATTTTGTTTTGTTTTTATTGCAATAACATGTTAGTAAATTTACTAAAAAAAACTGTACCCCGATTTATATAATATAGAATAAGATTTGCTCCTATATTGGCAAGAAAAGTTCGTTCTCATGTCTGGCATATTTTGAATAATTTTTGAAATAAAAACCCTGAGACAATTTATTTGATAAAGAAACAGTTTTATCAGACTTCAGGTTATAATGTGTGTGTGTGTGTGTGTGTGATATATATATATATATATGTGTGTGTGTGTGTGTGTGTTTGCGTAAAAATGAACCACAG
>NW_013666806.1:12918-22817 GCF_000517525.1 Limulus polyphemus
AGTAGTGTGTGTGTGTGTGTGTGTATATATATATATATATATGTGTGTGTGTGTGTGTGTGTTTGTGTAAAAATGAACCACAGTAATTAAAGAAGGGCATTATATGAAGAAACAACCTTCACTCTATTTCTTGCAGTGAAAAGTTTTATATGCATACTTCAGGAATGTTACAAGAAGATGGTGAAAATGAATTGGTTTTGTGACTGTAAAGTCACTTTATAGCCATAAATATACATACAAAAAGTCTTTAGACCTCCTGTATTATTAACTCTCAGGACATTAAACTAGGCAAACAATAAAAAACTGAAATGCTAACGAGAGTGAAAACATGATGTGATAAGAACTTTACATGATCATATATTTAGTCCTTTTCTAATTTTCAGAATTTTTTCAGTATAAAAACACTATTTTCGTATATTTTTTGTATGGTCATTTTTTATGATACAATTTTTCTTTCTTTATAATATCTTTATGGCCATATTAAGAATGGTGCTATTTTTGCCTACTTAAGTAATTCCTACATGAACACGATATGTTGATGTAGTTTATGTATATATATGTTCTGCGTTTAGTAATAATTAATTGAGTTGAATTTTTTTAATTACCAAAGTATACGGAGAGTATATATATGTACACAAAAGTGTAGCTATTCCATTCTGTTGTGATTCTATTCATTGCATGCTTAGCATATAATGAAATCAAAGTATTGCTCACTTTTATAACTGTGTTGATTCTCAGATGAAACTTACATGTCTGTTCTTAAGTAAAGTTACTAATAAATGTGTAGTTACTTTTTAGTTATGTGTTTAATGAAAAATTACAGCCATATTCAAGTATTATGGCTTGATACTGTTTTAATGCCTTAATCAAGATGTTGCTTACTTTCATAAAAGTGTTTTAACAGATTAAAAGAAGGTATTTGGAAGTGGCTGTTTGCTTTGTAAAACAAATTGTGGTAATTCAAGGATAAACGTAACTCATTGTCACTTGACTTCCACAAAAATAAAAGGTTCATGGATTTAATATGCAGAAGGATAGGCGATATGAAAGAAACAAGAATCAACTATAAGTCTGAATAAAATTGTCTTTATTAAGACAAAGAACAGGAGAGTAGTTGGACATGACTGTGATGAATACTGCATTGTAAAGAAGAAAAATAAAACAAGGACAAAAATAATATTAAGTTTGTAGTATCACAGAATTGGTCCATCTAAATTTTTTTTAAGCTTGTATGTTTTCCATATTTTTTTTCAGCCTGTCTTTTTGGTGTATTTCAAGTTTTTAGTCACTTTGTATGAACGTCATTCACCTGATATCACATTTTCAGTAGTAGCATGGATGCTTGAAATGAAAACTGTGTTTGGAGAATAATCTTTTCACTTTATATTAATATATATCTCAACATCTCTAAGATAATACATTGGAAGAAGTTTTCAATGACATTAACGACAAAGAACGAGAGTTCCAACTGCACTGTCTGCATAAGATATGAATTGATTTTAGTCACTCATACTGTTTAATGTTTTATAATGTCCAAATCCACTTACCTTTCTCCTTATTAAAGACTAGCTAGCATGCTGACTTGGGAGACTATGAAGTAAGAGGGACAGAATGTTCCACCTAAAGCATTGTATAATTACAAATGTATTATAATAACCAGTTTTCATAAAACATCTCAAGTTTAGGAGGATTTTTTAAGAAAGACGTTTGTTGATATCAAAATTGTATATGTATAAAATTTCCAATTGTATAAATATTCTGTGTACTATTTCAAAATACAAAATCCTAAACAATTATTTATTAATAAGATACATTTAATAAGTTTAGTATGTATTTTGTATTTAATGAAATCTTGATTTATGTGTTTTTCACTGAATATTGAATAAAACTAGATAATTTTTTTACAACAGAACTGCATGCACAGTCAATGCTGTCATGCTCAAAACTTACAAAACTGTGTCAATTAGTTTACAAGGAAATCAAACAGAAAGAAATAACATTTAAATTTTAATTTGTGTGAAAAAACGAAATGTTCCCTACCAGTCAACACAACGTTGAAGGAATAGGTTGAACTAGTGCAAACAAAGAATTTTTTAAATATAGCCCAAATTGTATTTAAACTGAAAAACGAATTAAAACAAGTTTAGCTTGAAAGTAAAATGAAATTAAAGTAAAATGTGTATAATTAGTAGGTTGGTAACAGTATAGTAAAACAAGAACTAGTCTTCATTAGTGTTTCTTCCTCAAAAATTAGATAGAATTTCATGTTAAAGTACCAAAAATACATTCATAATACACATTCTTTCTGTAGTTGTTCACCAGAACATAGAAATGTCTGTTTCAGATGACAGTTGCAAGGTATTCTCTATACACAAGACAGATAGGACACTATGCATCTGTTCCATGAAACAACAGATATATTTCTTGGCCATTCAAGCTAAAAATATTTGCACCTCAAGCTGAATAGCTGAATTTAACACATGAGTTCAACTGGATTTAGGACATTTCAAGTCATAACTTAGAAAAATTGAAACATTTATAGATAAGAAATATATATCATAGGAGAATAAAGTAATTAGTATTTGCATACTACAAATGTCTAGCAATGCTGATGTATTTTGTATATCTGTTATTCATAATATTACTATTTGTAAGTAACTATCAGTTATACTTAAGCATTTGTATGTTTTATAAATATTTTGTAAGTACAATCAATTTCTGTTAAAAAAGTTAGTTGAATATAATGAACTTTTGAGGTTTTCAAGATTTGTATATTTACTTTTAGCTCTTGACAAGTGCAAAACTAATGGACAATGTCCAGACAAAGACATTTGCAAACTTAATGAAAATGGAATTAAAGATTGCATACGTAAGTTGAAGTTTCCAAATTTTTGCATATTATGTTCAACATTTATATGTTGTTATTATGTGATTTGATCTGTTTAAATACATTTTTATTTAAAAAAAAAGATTTGTTGAAAAGACATAATTGAAAGCTTTTATTGGTCCAATTTTGTTACTAATGTCAGTTTTTAAATGTGTTATGTGATTAACCAATCTAATTTCATATATTAAAAAAATATAAAATGTGAATTTCAACATTTCGTAGGTTTTATTTTCCTCATTAACTTAAAGATGTACTTATAATGTGCTGGTTTTTTTGTTTACTGAATTTCATGTCAGGTGACTAAGTTTTCTATTTTTACCTTATTGTAGCTGCATGTTTGGGAATGCTGTGTGGCCCCAACACTGTATGTACAGCTTCCAATCATAGGGCACAGTGCACCTGTCAACCTGGATATACCGGAAACCCCTATGATCAAGATACTGGCTGTTCTTGTAAGTTTAAGTACCAGTTAGTATCCAAGAATGAATGTATTTAAAAAAATTATATGAACAGAACGTGGTGAGAAAATTTGAAAATACAAAATCTGTATATGGAAAGTGCTTGGTTTCTAGAATTCAGAAATTTTATTAGGTAGTTTTTTTATGGTTTTGAGATTTGCTTATAGGCATGTTTTCCCGAAAACTTTCCTTTGAATATACGTTCAAAGAATCTAACTATGCTTTTATTCTATATCCATATTCAATGAATTAAAGTACAACTATCTATTGATAATTATGAGTGAAGAAGGAAACGTCATCTCCTTTATAAATATGTTTGGTGCACTCCAGGTATGCTGTATTGTAGTAAACTCTAAACTATTTGTTCTTATTATTTTAGTTGTTTTAAGTTACAGTATTTATTCAATATCAACATTTCTTATAAGTGACACTGTTCGTAAGAGTTATCTAATACCATTACTTTATAAAAATCATCTAAAAAGTATTGAAATAGAATCCTTGCTCATATGAAATTTATTGAGAATAATTTTTATATGGTAATGAATGTTTAAAAAAATGTTAGTGTACAAAATGATTTTGGAACTAATTGAGAAAATATTTTTTTTTATGCCCTTACAAGAAAGTTGAGTTTCAAGTGTGATTACTAAGACTAAACTTTTAGAAAGACCTTTATCTTTCTTAATTCTGAATTTTCTGTTTAATGTACTATTGTTTACTAAATAGTTATACATGAAATATTGTTTACTACAATGGAAAGCTGATGAATATGTATAAAAGTGACTTTTAAAATTAATTTTACTATAAAGATCTTTATCTTTAAAACTTGTCAATTTGTATTCAAACATTGGTATATGTTGTTATAGCCATCCCACCCCATGTATGTGATACTGATGACTCTTGTCCTCCTAATGCAGTTTGTCGACCAGCAAGTGATGGCATTCGAAATTGTTATGGTAAGCCAAATTGAATATTATATCATTTTGATTATGAACTAAAAATCAGAACAAACTGTTTGATACTTTTATCATTAACCCTATTGCCATAGGTATCCTTTACTCTAAATGACACAAAGTTTTAGTGTCTTACATTCAAAATTTTATTAAAGTACTTTTTTTAAAGATATATCAATTACTATAGCATATGTTTTACGTTCTTACTTCTATAAGGCAATATATAAAAAAAATCCTGAATTTCGTCTAGGATGACATACAACACTTTTTCTCTAGGTATATTTCTCTTCTCTGTTTTATCCACCACCCCTTCAAAAAGTACGAAATTAAATGTATATTATTCCCTATAAAATCGTCATTGCTCTGACAAACCATAATTTTTATAGCCTTCAATTATGTTTGGTCACAGAGCTACCAAATAGAAAATCAGACCCCTCCTACCACACCCACCTGTCACATCCTCTCTTTCAGGATTTGTTAATAGTTTTCTCTTATGTTTAATTATGTATTACCTATAACCAGTAGAAAATTAAGGTTTTCATCTATCAAATGATGTATTTTATAACATTGTGTTCTGAACAAAATATCACCAATTTCACTCAGAGCACAAGATTCGTTCCTGTGGATGAATTTGTAATGGCTCTTGTTGCATGCTTAGAAAGCCAGAAAAGTTTTTAGAGTTAGGGGAAATTGTCTACTTTTTGCACTTTATTAGTCTATGTTCTTTTGTGCATTATTGAAATAAATAAAAATTATTTAGTTCATTACTACCATTAGTATAAAAAAATGTAGGGTTAAATGTCGTCAACAGTTTGAAAAAAAGAAGATGGAGTAAGTATATCATGTTTATTCTTTCTTTATTCTTATAAAGTAATTAAAAGTAAAAATAAGTTTTTTTTAGATTAGTTAAGATTAAATTAGGTAAAATAAATAATAAAAATGTTTCACGAGGCACACACGCAAGCAGCTTGTAGTGGCTCATGTGTAAAGTAATTCGATAGCGTAATGTGAGCTGCATGCTCCCCGAGTGATTTATAACTTATAATGGAACAAATAGTAGTTACCCATGGTTCAAAGGGCAATAAAACAATAAAATTTAATTATAAATAGATGTATAATGTTACGAGCTTAAAGTTACTTAGAATAAACGAGTGTGGTTTCATGTTACAACTTGAAGTCATTCCCAAAAGAAAAAAAAGGTAATTTAGATTTATTTAAATTTTTTTTTGGTGGTTATAGTGTTGGTCAAATAGAGATAGGGTAGAGAAAAAACATAATATATAAAGTTTTACGGAAAAAAACGTTTGAAAAGCATTTTGGAGATTTTAGAGATTACACAAAGGAAATTTGAGATTTTTTAGATTAAGAAAAGCACACAGCTATTCAAAACAAATGCTCAATACATTCATGGACAAATCTTTATTTTACTTTATGATTTTTTTGCATGTGAAAGGCTTATAATGTTAACTGAAAGACTGCCAAATTTTGTGAAGATATACACTGTATTGAAAGTAAGAAGTATTAAATCTATAAATAATTTAAATGAGTACAAAGCGGTCACATGGTTGGTCAAGTTGATTGAGCCTGTGTTGAGAGATTTAAAGAAGCTTACATCATTGGCTACACTGAACTGATAAAAGGGAATTCATAACTGGAAACTAATAAAGGAAGAATGAATTTGTTACTGGTCATCTTAAATTTTTTCACCAGAGTTACACATTTTAAACCTTACAAACATGAACTCATGAAATATTTTGCAGATGCCTGTGCAGAAACTGTGTGTGGACAAAATGCTCAGTGCATCTCTACTAATCACCATCCTGTATGTACCTGCATCGAAGGTTTTAATGGTGACCCATACAATCAAACAGTTGGATGTGTAGGTTAGTAGAACTAGACATAAGAAAAGTCTAATTAGAAATATGAAGTTCCTGTGTCTTAAAAAAATCAGCATTTCAAGTGTGAATATACAACGTTTTGAAAAGTATGTAAAATGAAATGGTTACATTTATTTTAACATTTCCATTAAGCCATTTGATAACGAACTTTAATGCATTTGACTATATAGGACCTATAAATAATTATGCATCAAGTCCTCCATGAAAAATAAAGAAAACTAAAGTTGAGTAGGTCTTTCAAAAATTGGTATTTCGTTTTTGTAATTTCAATACAATTACTAAAAAGCTTACAAGTTCAATTTCTTAAAGGAAATATTAAATTAAGAAACAAAAAACGTATCTGAAATTTTTAGGGTTTATTAGGTTGAATAATCGTACAGCAGTCACTAAATTTGTTGTGATTTCATGGCTAAATAAAGATCATATATTGCTTCACTGACAGAGTTTAATTGCAGTTTATGATTCATAGAACTGATCAGCATAATATCTGTTCCACCACATACTTACCTCTGCTGCCACTTACAGCTATTACTCAACTGCCAGGATTTTAACATTGCCCATATAAGCATTGGTCTAATTTTTTTACCAATCATTGGAACTCTCAACTACAGGTATTTTGTTCCCTGGTATTTCATCCTTGGGCTTTGGCGATAGATGCATTCAGTCAAGATTGGACAGGATTGCACCTCTATACCTTTCCCCCAATTTGTTTGTTACCCAGAGTTCTGGCTATGATTCGATCCAATACTTGTTGAGTACTGTTGGTAGCCCTAGTTTGGCTGGACCAACCATGGTTTCCTTTCTACAGTATCTTCAAGAGTGTCCACCTCTGTTGAGGCATTCCCAATCTGACATTCTACACCCAGACATTCTCAAGCTCAAACTTTATGTATGGAAGTTATGCAATCCTTCGCATGGCATCGGGGTTTAGCTTCTAAAGTTGCCTTGTATTTGTCTCAATCTATCCAAAGACCCACAATAGCCATTTATCAACAAAAATGGCATACTTATTGCCATTGATGTCCCACGAGGAAATTGAACCCACTTTGCCCAAGTGTGCCCACCATATCTCGTTTTTTGACCTGGCCTTGTGACAAAGGTCTAGCTTTGTCTACTGTCACTTTATATAAGGCAGATTTATCGACTACTTCTCAATATTCTGAACATCAAAAAGTATTTTCATCCACTGTGCTATCTGGCCTTCTCAAATAATAAGAGTTCTTCATCCCAAACGCCTTTACCATTACCTTACTGGAATATTAAGGTGATATTACATGCTTTGTCTTGACATCCATTCGAGCCTTTAGCCTCGTGTACCATGTATCACCTTTCTCTTAAAATGTATTTTTTGTTACTGCTGGCATGTGAACATCATAAGTCGGAGTTGTTTGCACTACATGTGCAAAGGACTCTTGATCACTCCACTTATGTCCTGCTATACCCTGATAGATCTTTTCTTCCTAAGACTCTAGCAGCCATGGAAGGGGATAAATCCTTTTCACCAATTCATTTGCCAGCTATTTCTCACCTCAACAACCGATCGAACCTTATCATTTGTTATGTCCTGATTACTTTGATGAGGTGGCTTTGCAAACTGATATATATTGCTTATTCTGGACTTTCTTTGCAGGCTAGGAAACGTCTGCAAGTCACATCTCATCAGATTCGTCACATTTCTGTCTTTATTTGCTCGATTCAATTGCCCACTGGAGGACATTTTGTATGCTGGTATGTGTACTTGTCCCAATACTTTTCTCTCGCATTTTTTACACAATCTGGTGGTTTCTTCTGAGGGTTTTTGCCTAATCCCTGTGGCCATTTTGACCACATCTCGTAGATTATAAGGAGGGGTGTGTATTTTTTCTCCCTTCCTTTTATCTCTTTACTTTCCTGGGTCCCTTACTTCCTTTATCACTTGATCCCAATCTGTGGCAAGTGGGCAAGTGTTGCCCAGACAGGTGTGCTTTTATTCATCCAATTCTGCACTAGCAACCAGTTTAACTATACTTTCTACTGGTCACAACAGGCTCTGTAAAAATGAGGTGTTCCATAAGACTGTCTAGGAGCTCACCAGATGGTATTATTATTTTATGATGAACTGCCACTCATGGACTATCATGAGTAAAGCTAAAGGGGATCCTGCCTGTTCCTGCTGATCGTGGGATTGAATAAACCAAGGTCGGTTTGCTTTTTAAAATTTATGGAACTTGGTTCACCTATTACACTGTTTTCAGAGCACTTTTCGTCAGGACTTCCCAATGCGCATTACCCCCAGATTCTACTAGTGGAGCTAGGGAGTCCTTACCACACCCAGTTTCCAGTTACTGGGGTGGTGGACAGAGGCTTCTCCTCCAGGGTGTTTGAATGACTTCCTCCACTCTTGGAGAAGAGGGCAAAGTTTGGGGTTCTCCTACCTAAGTCCTTGGATGTTTTTCCCAGATGTTGACAAGTGAGGCACCAGCCTACATTGGAACCTACTTGTAATATTAGTTCAGGTTTGGTGCTCTACCATCTGGTTGGGTTGAGAATAGGGAGTTCTTACCACACCTTGTTCCAGTCACTAGGATGGTGGACAGAGACTTTTCCTCTGGAGTGTAAGAGTGAATTCCTTCACTTTCAGAGAAGAGGGCAAAGTTAGGAGCCCTACTACCTGGGTTCCTGGATGTTTTATCCAGATATCGGTAGGAGCGGCACCAGCCTACATGGTAGCCTACTCATAATACTGGTTCAGATTTGATGCTCGGCTATTCAGTTGGGGGCGTGCATGGCCCTTCTTGTGATCAATATTGGTTTATTATATTGTTCATGGAAGGAGGTCCACTATCTCCTCATAATTCCAAATGCGGAGTGATCCCATCCTGGGTCCTTGGTTGAGCATAGTGTTCCACATCCTCTCCATAATTCCATGGAGAAGTGAAAGGCTCCTTGCCCACTAGGTTGGGGAGTGAGGATGAATGTTAATAATTCCAGACTGGATGAGTTCTGTTTCTTTGGTTGAACAAGGCATACACGATCCCATCATTCCAAGCCTGGGGTGTTGCCTTTCGGGCTTCTTCAGGTGGAGAAAAAAGTTTATTTGCTCCAGTGTTGCTTGCTTTCTTGTCGTTATTCTGGTGGTTCGGAACGCATCACTCTATGGCTACAGGTTGGGATCCAATCAAAAGTATATCTATATATAACTTGGAGTCCAATTGCCCTAGCTATCAATGTGGGATATATCAACCGAGACTCCTTAATTCCAACCCAGAGTTGTGGAACCTCAGCTATATCGTTGGGGCTGGCCTATAGTGATGATTACTTATGTACTATTCCACTCTTGATACAGAAACTAAGTTAAGAGTGAAGAGCACACCTATTCTGGATGTAGTTCTCCCACTCAGGTACCACTCTTATCTTGGTGCACTCTTGATATATGCAGATGCTTTCTGTATGGATACTGCTCTCAATGTGGGATTCTAGCTATATGTATGTTTTGGAAGTTAACATTTTCCTAAATTTAAAATGTATTTCCAATAATACTTGCCTCCTCTGAAACTCTCCCACCCTTCCTTCCCACTAAGAGCTGGTGTTACAGACTGGGATGGTATCAGTCTCGAAAAAGTGATAAAATTATCTGAATGAGGTGCTTATATATAGTACCAGGATAGAAGGTGCATTGACGTAGGTGGAGAGTATCACCAAGGGCTGTTGAGTGTGGTATAAGAGA
>NW_013666806.1:22827-29411 GCF_000517525.1 Limulus polyphemus
AAATCAGACCAATGCTTAGATGGGCAAAGTTGAAATCTTGGAGGTCGAGTAATAGCTATAAGTGGCAGTGGAGGTAAGCATTATTGGAAATACATTTTCAATTTAGGAAAACGTTAACTTTCATTTGATATCTCAATAAATTATGAAAAAAATGACTTGCATGTGAATTTTTCATGTTTGTACAAATGAAAAAGGGAAACTTGTAGTTATTGGTATGAGATTTTTGAATTTTTTTATCCTTATTGTAAATCTTTCATAATTCTTTTTTCTTATACTACCAGTAATTAAAAGTTACAGTTACTTTGGGGTGCTTTAAGTTTACTGTTTATCTCCCAGTTGTAGAGATTCAGTTTTTGTAAAGTTTTTCAAAAGAAGTTTTATGATTTTTGATAGTTTATGACTGACACTTGTAATAGCAACTGTTATTCAGAAGCATCTTACACATGTCTCTCTTGGTTAATTTAGAGTTAATTTTCTTGTAGTTCCACATCAATGTGATGCTGATGAAAACTGTGATCCTGATAAAGTTTGTCGTGAAGACTTGGATAAAGTTAGAAAATGTGTTTGTAAGTAAAAACTTCTTTCAACATATTTTTGCATAATTCTCACCTTGTAATTGTCAAATATTTCTAGCTGCTATGATGAGAAATCCAAAGTTTACAGAATAATAGATGAACGTACTTTAATATTTCATACGCCTATTCTTAATAGGATTAAATAAAGTGGCATTTAAATTGTACATATAAACATAAACTATAAACAATTTTTACTACTAGTAACTGCACAAACTATGAAAAGAAAAACTAGAACTTAATTGTTTCTCTTAAAGGCTTGTAACAATGTGTTTGATTAAACTAAAAACCTTAAAAAGTAATAATCATGATATTTTGAGATTGAAGTATTAAATAGTATTTACCAAGAAATAAAAATTCAAATAACTTTATTTCACCCATGCATGATTTATAGTGATCTGTGTATATGCCAAGTGCAAACCCTCAGCTACATGTCAAGCAAACAGCCATCAAGCTGTATGTGTGTGTCCTGAAGGAACAACTGGAGATCCAAGTGATGTCTGTACATGTGAGTAAATTTATTTCATTGTACTTTGTCAGGATTTATAAACTCATTAGAACTTGTTTGTATTGGTTTATTCACTGTAAATGTATAGTAACTTTCAAGTTTTCATGTACTATTTAAATACTGGATTTTTTTTTAAAAAAAACATTTTTAAAACTTGGAAGAATCAAGTACATTTTAGGAAACTGTACACTATTTGTATCTGTAAGATCTTACTACTTATTATTATAGTGAAAACTATAACATACTACCAAGTTAATAATATGTAAAGAACTGAACATTATTATTTGCATAATTTTTACTGTGAATGAAATATAACAAATAATATTTCTGTTCTATGAATGAGTTTAAATTATTTATACAAAATAAAACTTTTTTTTTGTCAGCCTTGCCAAATGTCTGTGAAGATGACTCTGACTGTAGTGAAAATGATGTTTGTCGACCAACTGAAATTGGCACCTTGGATTGTTTTGGTAAGAATATGTTACAAATATTTTTGAACTCTGTAGAATTTATCAATGTTGCTATTTATTTAGAAAATGTATTAGAAAATATCTAAAGATAGCAAGAATGAGTATAAACTGCAGTTGGATATTTTGCACTGAAATCAATAAACCTAATTTCAGATCAACATTTCAATCATGATAACAATTGTCTTATTGTGTTTCATGTTCACCATTCAACTGTTCTTTAAGGGATAAATGCCACTATTTATTAAATAATATTCTTAGTTCATTATTTAAATTGAATGAACAAAGTTTCTCATTATAGAGAATATAGTGCAATTCCTATTATTTCAACATAAGGTGCTTAGATATTGTGATGTCCCTTTGTCAGTTGGTCCAAGTGATATTGAGATAAGCCAGTTACTAGTCCTTTAAAATGAGAAATTGGAAAGAAAAAAGTTAAATTTAGTTTTGATATAAAAGTAAAGTCAGGATTAGAAGTTTAGAAAAATCAGCTTTAATGCTTGACTAAAAACAAATGTGTGTTTGAATAAATTAAACATTATAGCAACTGAATAACCTACTCCAGCATTGCCTTGCCCCATGAGACTGTATCAGTAAACTTTAACTCACAAATAGAATGGCAAAAGAAATGAATAAAAATAAAATATAACAAATGAAATTTGGAAGATAAATTCACATCAGTTTTATCTTTCTCCAATATGAATATCACTTATGACTCCATTATCAGTAACTTAGACCTTTCCTTATTCTATCAACATGAAAACTAATTAATATCCAAACACCAAAAACTGATCCATGGCTTAAATCATAAAAACATAAACAAATATTCTACAGATATACAAATATTCTGACAGATATTCTACAATGCAAAATTTCACATATGAATGTAGAATTATATTTTCATGCAATTAGCTACACTTGCACACATTGAGACAAAAAAAAAATCATTCTCTAAATACACCCACAAGAAAAACTCAGAAAGTTGTTTTCTCTATTTTATACTTCCGTAACAAATTACAGAGCACTTGTGCATCCTGAATGTGGACTCTTAACTTTTCTTAACAGACTAATTAACTCCTAAACATTAGAATTGCTTTCAGACAGTCAGCTGCCTGGAGACTTCTCAGCCACAGCTTAGAAATAGTTACTGTATTTTAATTCGTTCACAAGCTTAGTTAGTATAAAATAACTTTCAAATTCTTTAAACAGTTAAGTTGTACTTGATTCTCACACATTTACAGAGTCGTATTTCCCTTATTATTAATATTATATTACCCATTCTAAATATTTGCTGGATTTTACATTTAATCCTAGAAATATGGCATGTAATCTCAAATAAGCACAATGTTCGTTTTGTTTGCATATTTTGTCAACAGTGCATAGAAACGTTTTATTTAGAGTAAGTTCTTATATAGCCATTATTTGGACATAAAAATGAAAACTTTGATTGTCTTTTTTTAATTTCTGTTTACTGAGTAAATGATGCTCCTCTCCTCTTACTGGACATACTTCTCTCATGAACTCTTGTAGTATTTAAAAATTCATATGTGTAATTGGTATTTATTGCAATTCCACTAATAATTTGTATGAATTTGTATCTAAGGGAGCAAAAATTTCATAATATACAAATATTTTTTATATGTATCTTATTTTATTATCAGATGCATGTAATTTTATCACATGTGGACCTAATGCAATGTGTAAACTTGAAAACTCGGAGATTATCTGTGAATGCAAACCAGATCACAAAGGAGATCCATATAATCTTGTGAATGGATGTAAACGTAAGTTGGAAGAACTCAACTGTAAATACATACGTATTTCAGACATTTACTGACCTTATTTAGATATTGCTAATGTCTTGCAAGGTTATTTTATAACAAATATATCCTTTGTCTTAATTATTGATTCATTATATTGACATTTTCATTTATTTATACAGGAGATATCTTTCTTTAGTATGATAAGATTTGGAAGCTAAATATGCATCTTTATGTTTTTAATGAAATAACACTAATAATGGTAATTTATTGACAGCACCTACTAATGATGAATGTGAACAGGATACAGACTGTAAACATTCTCAAGATGTATGTAAACCTGATAATAGTGGGATTAAACATTGTGTTGGTAAGTTATTCAGATCTTCCAATAGTATACAAGTTTAACTGTAAAAGAAAAAACAAATAATGTTCAAAATTATAGTTTATATATAATGCAAATTTACATTTTGATACAAAAGGTTTATAGAATATTTAGCGTTTTCTTTAAAATATAGTTGACTTTTAACAACTCTGAAAGACATGTTACATCTTTAAATTATACATATAAATAACGTTTCACTCTTATGTGTCAAAAATTACCAAATGACTTAGAATTTATTTTGAAGCACATAAACAATGGGATACACCTGTAATATGTTTACTTTCATTTTAGAACCATTTTGTTTATTTTAGGAGATCTTTGATCTTTCTCAGAAGTAAAAAAAGCAATAAGAATTGTAAAGATTACTTTTAATTAGTCACAGAATAGAATTTCTTACTTTGTATTTATCTAAATGTAAACTACTATTATTTGTTTCTTGCCACTAATAATCCATACTGGTTGACAACTTTTTTTTCAGATATCTGTTTTCATTCCTTTATTCGCATGCATTAATTAGAAGTGAAGTTAAAATCCTTATAATCGTTTTATTAATGTTCAAACTCAGACATTTGACTAAATAACTGAAAGTTAAATTTATTTTGAGCAAACTTAGTATTCTTTGTTAGTTCATTATATCACAGAAACAAAGGTGTAAGATTTTTCTGATATTTATTGTGTTCGTTACGAAGTTGTATCTCCTTTTATATTTTTAAGTATAATTTTATCAGTGTGGAATATGAATGGTTAAACAAAACAGGCACATTTTTGTATTATCAGAACTATAAATTTTTAATGTTTCTTTTTTTTATAAAAGAAGAAATTGGGATTTTTGATTTTCTACTTGATGAATATTATATGAAATTTTATTTTATATCAACTCAATCATTAAGGTTACGTTGAAGAAACTTAGAACCATGTCATTTGTTTTAAAACCATTTATAGGTTGAATATGTATTATTACTTGTAAGCATATTTATGCCTTTTTTCTTACAGATGCTTGTCGATTTGCTTCATGTGGGGCTAACAGTGATTGCATAGTGATTGATCATATACATCGATGTCAGTGTAAACCAGGATTTGTAAAAGATCCAAACAATTTTCTTGCCTGTATTCGTAAGTGTTTAAATGTTGTAATTCTTTTCATAATTAATTATGACATTATGTGATTATAATACATAAAATAATGTGTGGATAATAATTTATTTTATTACCAGTAGTTTTAATTGTTTTGTTGGAAATACATTCTGAATATCTTTATTCAAAATAATGCAGTCTAGACAAGTCTTTTTTAATTGATGATAGAATGCCAGTAGAAAAGGAAGTTATTTTTTATAGCATTGTAGAACATTAAAAAAAATAGCTCCAGCATGATAGTTTGAATGTGTTGTGAAATTTAATGATACAAATCTCTTTTGGTGAACTTCTCTTTACTCTTAAGCTCAAGAACCAGATCAGTGTAAGGAAGATAATCAGTGTCCAACCTTCCAGAACTGTAAACCTAATAATCTAGGAACACTTAAGTGTGCAGGTATGTAAATGGTAAACAGTTTTGATTAAGATTTCCTGGTTTACAATGTACAGAATCAATTTGTTTTATTATTTCTTATTTATTCATATCTAGAACATTTCCAAGAAGAACTTATATCATAATACATTTTTATGATTTTTATTAACCTTAACACTTTCACTGGTTTTACGGTAATGTACCACGTCACTCACATATCAGTGATGGCACAATATTTTGTTAAATCCATTTCACGCAAATGTGATCCACAGTACTTTAAATTTGTAAAGGGCTATTTGAGTCTGGTTTGTAAGGCTTATTCTTAAGCTTTTGTTATGGTTTGAAATAATGTTTAAGGAGGAAAAAACTCACTTGTATACAAATGAAAAAAAAAATACAAAATTGATCATATACATATATATGATCAATTTTGTATTTATAAAATAAACATTTGAATTGTAAATCCTTTTTGAAAATATTTTTTTTTATTTCTCAACTGGGTTATTTATTATAGAATTCTGAAAAATCTGGAAAGAAAAAAAAGTGTGAATAGTGTGAGTGGCTTGGTCCTAGAATCCTAGAAGTAAATGGACTTTCATAGAGGCCCATGTCACTCATTTTCTGAAATTAATAAAAACATAGCTAAAATTATATAACAACATATTTATTTCACAAATATGACCTTGGGAGTGAATGTGTAATAACATTCTTTAAACTGGTGTGTTATAAGAGATCAAGATACATGGTAGTGTGTCGTGCAGCCAAAACAACCTGCTGCAGGTCACACTGACTGCTATTAACAGGAATGACAGTTTAGTGATTTCCAATACAGTACATTACCTCCTCTCACATAAATAGCTATTCTATTTCACTGCTGCCCTCTATATGCAAAAAAAAATTACGCATGCCATAGGCCTGGCATGGCCAGGTGGTTAGGGCACTTGACTCACAATCTGCGGTTTGCGGGTTTGAATCCCCTTCCCACCAAACATGCCTGCCCTTTCAGCCATGGAGGCATTATAATGTGATGGTGAATTCCATTATTCATCAGTAAAAGAGTAGCTCAACAGCTGGTGGTGGGTGGTGATGACTAGCTGCCTTCTTTCTTGTCTTTAACTACTAAATTAGAAATGGCTAGCGCAGATAGCCCTCGTGTAGCTTTGCACAAAATGCAAAACAAAACAAATTCCAAGGCAATCCATTAACTCTTTCAGGATAGACTCCATCCCTTGGACTGACCCTGTAACCATTTTGTGCTTGTTATAGTTTTCGTGTTATAACTTTTATATTAGTAAGCATATGTTAACGGAATTTAGCAGATTATCAGTAAACATTACAATGCTTTCATACTCAAGATATAATTTTTTTTTTTAAGTTTTAAGGTTTCT
>NW_013666806.1:30350-39282 GCF_000517525.1 Limulus polyphemus
CTGTATTTCAGTCTAAAAAAACATGAAATTTCGAGCAGACTAAAGACACACCCTACCTCCTTGAAATCTTGGTTTTAAAAAAGAGATGGTATCCAAGCACGTTAAAATGGCTGAGAAAGCCACTAGGGGGACATTCTGAGGTTTCGAGATATATATATATATATATATATCATATATAGAAGTAAGTGTGTGTAAGGGAGAATTTCCAAAAACGGAAAGAGGTGGTCACGGTGCCACTGTGTTATTACATGAGCAATTTCTTAGCAAATATAAAAGATAAGAGTTCCTTATTTTATATTCTAGCTTGTTAATATCAGTAATTTGAGTTTCTTATTTGTAAGAAACTATAGACTTTGTATTTTGACATCACAGACATCTAATTTGAACCAATGCTGCATTCAACATACCAAATGACACACAAAAATTAATGTTTAGGTATGTATTTTTTTAATATTTACTTTTGAATTAAGCAATTAACTAATGTATAATACTAAAATTTGAAATATAATCTACATTTTGATACCAAATTTATGGACATAAATTCATGAAATAGTAGTTCAACAAAATTTTGAATGCAAGTCAACAAACACGATGACATGACCTTTCACCCGTGACCTGTATGGAAAGGGTTAAAAAATACCTGAAATATATCATCTCCAATTTTTGATTTTTTTCTTTTTTTTTCACACCAAAATTATGGAATTTTACTTGATAAAAAAAAACATACCTAACTTATAAGGATTTTTTTCTTCAAATTTGGTACACTGGTGGATCTTTACAACCTACAGTTAGGAGTCTCATATGGTGTAAATATAAGCCACATGTGCAAAGTTATTCAACAAAAACTGCTCAGATTTGATTCAAATATTTGTACATGCTTATGCAATAAGTCACATGAGCTATCATTATAACATTTTTACTACAGCTTCACCTAAGAGTAAATGTAAACCATTTTTAGTTTTTTGTCATTTGCATTAAAGATGGCTGATCTAGAGTGGCAAAACTATAGGGTGAAAGTACGTGCAGATACATAAGTATTGGTTAGGCCAAGCAAACTAGATTAGTAGTTTCTTACTCAATTCTTCAAAAGAATCATATGGGTAGATGATTATTATTGATTATTCATTGCCAATTTTTCAGCACAAATTTACTAAATGTTATGAAATTCTCCTAATTAAAGATTGTTTAGCATCACATGATATTAGTCTAAGCAAGTTAGCATAAATAATGATGGTTGATATGCCTGTACCAATTGCATGGGGGTGATGACAAGAAACTGTGAATCTACATTCCATGGCATTACTATAAAGGAAGCTATTAACATTGCTTTAGAGAGAAAAGACTACCACCATATATTTTGAAGATTCTGGTTGGTTTTGTAAAGTAAAGGTATGTTCTGAATAATAGGGTTGCGATCCTAAAGCTAATGTGGGTTACTATTGAGTGTCACTTTCTTGCTTGCTGGAGTTTGTTGGTATGCATTGACAAAACGTCATGATATCTAATCAAAAATACCTTAGGTGTGAAAAAAAGGTGCATCCAAAAAAGGATTGAGTGTGTTTTTATTAGCTGCTTATTTATACCAGAAAGATTTTGTGAAAGTTTAGAATAATTTTTTGACTCAATTCAAACTCTCTTCTAGTTTTTTCCTACATTAAAATACTTATTTCATTTATAACAACTTCAGTGAAACACGAGAAATGTGTTATAAAATTTGTAATGCAATATTTAGTTTTTGTAAACTTTTCAATGTGAAATTATATTATAATAACCAAGGTTAACTGAGATACAAGTCAAATTATGAAAGACCATAAAACAAATTAGATAAGGAAGACAGACTACCTTGTGTTTTCATCTCATTCCAAATGGATTTATATTAAAGATTTTTGTTAAATTACATTTGTTTTTTCTACAATGAAGTCCTTAATTATCTATCAAAACAAATTTATATTTCCACAATGATAATTCTCCTCCACACACAGAAATGCTATTTCCCTCATACGTCTGCCTATGAGGTTTGCATGCCACTAGCCTTGAGCTAATTCCCACCTAAATTCAAGTATTTAATGTGAACTGCACTGGTGCATGATGACATCATCATGTGATAATATCCCTCCAACGATAGGAGGACAACATAACCTTCATGCACAGTAACTCCACCTATGCACTGGCACTTGTATCATTCTTTTCCTTGGCATTGTGTTGAACAGGTGTGTTCAAATTTCTCATTTGAATTCAATTTAAGATTTGCATTTCTTAATGAAACTTTGATTTTATTTTCTTTAGCTTTTGTTTCAAAAGCTGTAATTTTTATCATGAATTCTCAAGTGATTTCTATTTAGTTCTGTGTGAGTGACAATGTTGCACACACAAGCCTTATTTCTACTATGGCTTCTAGAGGTTCATTGACTCTTGGGGATGCTGCAGCCTATGATCAGTGTGTTGTGGGTTACCACAAGCTTGCTAGGCCTCCTACTCCCATCCGTTTAGCCGACATTCTTTCTCCTTGGTCATGAATAACCTATTGGACTATGTATTTAACCTGATTTGCTTTGGGTAGTTCCTTACTATTTCAAGGAATGACCTTAAACTTCCAATCTCTTTATGGGTATCGTTCTTAGGTATGTTCCTTTCCTTCTCTTTTGCCTGTGTTCTTTCATATTGCCTGTTCTTTTCTCCATGAACCCAATTCTTGGGGTACTTTGTATTTCCTCTTTTGCTAGTTATTGAGGTTTTATGCTTTTTTTTCTTTCTCTAATAGATCCTTATTCATACTCGCATGCCTTGTTGCCCCCTCTTATTCGTGACTATTTTATCCTGATTTGCAGACATTCTTTCTTTCCTTTCTAGATTCCCTTGCCCTCTATTTTGCGCTCTAGTTCCCATTTACATCTCTTCCTCTTTTTCTCACCACCCTCCTGTATTCCCTCTCCTTCTTCCACCTTTTGTCAAAACACTTCGTGCTTCAGAGGGGTTTTATGGAGAGATTCGTTTCTTTCTCTTTGCCAGCTTAGCTTTTTCCACTTATTCTACTCTGTCACTCTTTACTTAGTTCCCCTGTTGTTGGAACTTATTGGATCTAGTTTCATTCCTCTTTTCTGTACACCTTCTTCCTTCTTGTGCATGTGGTCTTAGTTGAACTTTTCTTCTTTGTCCAGAAGTTTTTGGTGGTGTTCATTTCTCATTGGAGATCTGGACTGAAGTTGCACTGCTTCAGTCACTGTTATTTTCCCAGGTTTTTTCTTTCTCGACCATTCCCTTTGACTCCTGTTCCTTATCTGGGTCTGTCTGTCCCTACCCTTTTCATTCCAGGTTCTAAGCCTTCCTCTTTTTCTCATCTTCTCACTACCCAATATCAGGTTCATTGCTCTTCTTCTCAGCGGCTATTCTGTCATGTCTGGGTAGTGATGACTAGTTGCCTTCCCTCTAGTCTTACAATGCTAAATTAGGGATGGCTAGTCCAGATAGCCCTCGTGTAGCTTTGCACGAAATTCAAAACAAACAAACCCTCCTATTCATTCCCATTTCCTTTTTTTCTCCCTCTAACCCCGTCTATGGTCTTTTTCACCCAGTCTTTAGTTGGCTATGGTTAATGTTTCAGATGCTTTCCTAAACATCCAAACTGCCTCATCCTCCAGGTGATTTCCGTGTTCCATTCTTTGGATTTGTATCTTCCAATTAGTTCTCTTCCCTTCTACAAATAATCAGCCCCTTTTGTATTCATTTGTATCATGAGGTCCCTCACTTGCCATCTTAGCAGCCTGGGAGTGTCATTCCTTGTACTAGATGATTGGCTTATACTGGCCCATTCTTGTGTAATATCCTCTTCTCACACCTTCATTCTTAATTCACAGGAGGCTACTTGTTTGGGGTGGCTTGTCAGGATATCCAAGTCTTTTCTCACACCCACTCAATATTTGGTACATTTGGCCTTTTTTTATTCATCTCTTGTCTCAGACTGAGTTCATCTTTCTCCTCTTTGCTTGTGAGCTATGACATATCTGGTCATCAGGATTTACACTTCACATTCTCATCCTTTGAGGTGCACACATTTGCACCTCATCCAGCGGACCTTGTGAATCAAATGGACTCTTTCCTGGGTTCCATTGTCCTCTATTGTGGCTCTCCCCTTTCCTCTACTCGAGGAATTGTCATGGTGGCTGGACTGTGCAAATACTACTACTGGCATTCCCTTCCACCTCATTTTGGATCTCCATCTCTTCACCAATGCTTCTTTCTCAAGTTGAGGCACATCTCTGTAAGGTGACATGACTTCTGGCATTTGGATGCAGGACGAGTGTATACTTCATCTCCATGTGCTTGAACTTCTTGCTCTTCTATATAGGTATGTTCTCACCTCCTACCCCTTCTGGTGAATCAATTTATCATCATCCAGTCATTTACATGGTCGTTTTCTCCATAAACTGTCAAGGGATCACCCCCTTCTAGGACTCTTTGCTTTCAGGCTTTGGACCTATTATTTTAGGCTCATTCCTGTTATGTGCCAGGAGCTACATTGTGGCGAACCACCTCTATCAGCCAGACTGCATTCTACCCACAGAATTGATTCTTCATCCCCTGGTCTTTCATGGAGTTTACTCTTGGTTGGCTATGCCTCTCAAAGATGCCTTTAACACCCTTCTCAACTTCAAGCTTCTTCTCTTTTGATTGCCTCTTCTTCATCCTTTGGCTCTGGCTATCGATGCTCTCAACCAGGACTGGTATCACCTTTTTCTGTATGCGTGTCATTCTCTTCACCTCTTCCCTTGGATCCTCATCTTGATACATGACACTCCTTCTTGAGTACCCCTGTGGCACTTCTTGCTTCCCACTTTTATCAGTCCTCAGATTGGATTTTCCAGGCAGGCATGTGGACAACTCCCCATATATTTATTAATCATTATCTTTATCCTCTGACTGTTTCATCTCCTGCATGATTTCGACTTTTGCTAGTCGCCATACTTCACTCATATCCACTGTCTCTGAAATGGGTAAGTATGTTTCCCTTTTCATTTCTCCACCTTTCTGTCAAGTGGGATCCCACCAAAATCTACATTGAGCCAAGATAACAAAAAGTGTTCCACCCTGACTCTACCAGTGCTCACTGCAAGATAGGGTGTTCCACAAGACCACTTGAAGTATCCTCATATTATACAAATTTACTCAATTGTCAGTTCCAGACTGTACGAATTCCATGGACTTTCATGGAAAAGGTCAGCACCAGGGAAGTGACTGCCCATTTCTTCAGCTTGCACTTGCTGGCTTTTAAAAATAAGATTTAGCAGTCATCCATTGTACTTTCTCCAGTAAAAGACTTATCCAGCTGATGTTCTGATGAGGATCTGGGCACTTCTCTGTGTCTTCCCAACACAAATTCTCCCCCTTTCTTCAAATGGAGCATGGGAGACCCTTCTGTTGGAGTGATGGACCATGGAAAATTCTCACCAGTCAGGCTTAGCACAATATGGCAAGAATGAAGGTGCTCTGGTGAAAGTGTAGCATGTATCACCTTCACACAGCTATTGCACCGGCCTCTTCACTACTTCAATATAGGATTGTAGCTTTTCAGTGCAAAGAGGTGAATTATTGTCCTGGAAGTTAATATTTTCCTAATCTGACTTCTCCACTTCTGAAAGATACTCACCTCATCACACATCCCCATCTGACTTCTCCACTTCCGGTGCACTTCTTTCTTTCTTACCTCATCTAAGAATGAAGTTATCACAAGTGCAAGTGCATATGGGATTGATTGTGCATTGAGGTTGTGTCACCCTACTATAAATGGATGGCTGTTGTTGCATGATGATGTTGTCATACATCAGTGCAGTCATGTTAAACATGTGAATTTAGGTGGGAGTTAGCTCATGGCTAGTGGCAAGCAAGTTTCATAGGCAGATGCACAAAAGAGATGAGTGTCTATCAGAAATACATTTTCAGTTTGGGAAAATGCTAACGTTGTTGTTTTTTTAATGGCAATTTGTATTTTATTCCCCAACTGTGTATTAAACCTGATCTATATAATATTGCTGAAATATATGTATATTTTACATTACATAGAGATCTGTATAGACTTTACATGCATACCAAATTCAGAGTGTATTGCTATCAACCACAAAGGACAGTGTAAATGTAAAGAAGGATACACAGGGGATCCCAACAAACGAGATGGATGTGCCCGTAAGTAAAGAATATGCCTATGTAATTTTAAAAGCTATGCATTTCAAGGGCTGAATAAATTCATGGATGTAATTGAATGAAAATAAATGTTTTATATTCTCAAAACTACAACTTTTTTGAAATAGCTAATGTATTAATAAGAAAAGAACATATTTTCTACAAATTGCTGTGATTTTAATATATATTTAATTGATATTTGTTTAGTATGTATAAAGCATATTGTAAAAATTTACTCAACAGGGAATTAATTACACATCTTTCAAAAATATTTGAATATAGAATATATTTTTGAAATATAATAGTTGTTCTCAAATATACCATTTATTATTATTTTTTTGTTTTGGAAAACGAATTTTGAATAATATAACATACTGATTGTAAACTAAAATACACACCACCATCTACATGAATTGATATATGGATGCTGATCTAACATTATTATTTCTGGTATTAATGTGAAATGGTCACTAACTAACTGTTAACATCACTAGATGAACTTGTGATGAATATAGTTTCTCAACATTCAATGTTTTATCTAGCTATCATTCAGCATGAATGTGAGACAAGTAATGACTGTTTGTCCATGAGTCATGATTGTCAAGCTGATTCTGAAGATGTAAGAAGATGCGTGGGTATGTATTTGGACCCCTTTTAATTGAATTATTTGATTTTATTCAAGTTAGAAAAGGCATAAATTTTAATTTTCAGAAATACCAAGGTAAAAATTATCTTACACTTTGTGGTAAATATAAGAATTGTTTGACTCATTTTAACTGGAATTACATGTTCATGACATAATAAGCTATTTCAAGTTAACTGTTTATTTATGTCAGTCTATGGAAATTTGTTTGTTTGATAGATGGAAAATTTCATAAGATATAATATTAAAAATATACATTTACTGAGTCTATGCATATTCTGTGATTGTACATGTCATGAATGAAGCTAAAATCTTGCATTTTCACATTTAATTTATAAAACATTCTAATAAATTTTGTGTTCTGTTGTTAGTTTTTTCCCAACATTCTTGGGATCCATGGTAGCTCAGAAGTAACTTTCAAGGCTGTCAGAAATCCAAATTCTAATTTTTTTAGCCAGTTGTCAAAATTAAAGCTTTTACTTCTGTTTCTTTCTTCTGAAGATCCTCTGTTCCTTTTGTCAAAGTGCACTCAGGCTGATTCAATTACTTTAGAACCACACTTTGACAGAATAAATGATTTTTCGTATCTCCTTTTCATACATATTAAAAGGTATGTTAATTGTTAGTCCTATCACTTCTATGATAGCTAACTTCACGGCGAACTTTTTCTTGCCTGTAACTTTACTCCATTTTGCTATTATCTGTCTGCTGTTTCCACTCGTCTCACACTACTTATATCTCTACCACTTAATCGTCTGCCCACCTTCTGTATTCTCGACATCAATGTATTGCACACGATATTCAGTAGTCTCAACATTAATGACTTATAAACACAACTTCCCACAATCATCTGCTTTTAACTCTTATTATAACAAAAATTAAACAGTAATGAAATATTTACTCACAAAAATAAATTAATCAATAATATCTAAACTAAACAGTCTTTTATATTGTGACAAACTCTTATAGCTAAAATTTTAGATTTTATCAATTCAATGGACTCAACGCAGATAGTCCATTATGTAGCTTTGTGCTAAAAGGAAACTGTCAAACCAATGGCATACCCACAGGATGGCCTGCCCACTCAGCAAACAGGTGCATCCAATCAGAAGCTGGTTGATGTTTCCCAGTATGTCATATGTAGTGCTGTTTTTTTAGCTCTCTGTAACTTCCCTCTCATGATTTATATATGCTTTCTGCCTGTCCATTGTAACTCCATGACCATCCAAAGTTTCATACCTGGCTTATGCCACTGACTCAAGCACACTTATATGGTTTGCTTTTTCTTTCTTTTGTTTCAGTTAACTAGACGTTTAGGAAGAAAACCACATTTTAATTACCCTAGGTTGGCTTAAACCTAAATATATTGGTCATGTCTGGCTTAAATGTAGATTTAATTAGTGTTCATGAGGTTTTTAATCTTTCTTTTCTTGATAGATACCTTAATATCCTGAAAGTATTCTAAAGACAAAAAGAGAATAACTGTGCATTAGATTTTGTAGTTTTATGTACTAGTTAGTTATTAAAAATTTTATGTCATTAATAATTGTTAAAAACTACCAGAATACTAATTTATGTTAGTGTGAGCTCTCTTACTGTGCATGGAACGTTTTGTTTTTAATATGCAGCTTACAATAAAGTTCTAAAATTTGTGTAGAAAAATATTTTGAAATAAAGTTTAGATAGAATTTGTTTTTTTACCATAACATAACATAATATTTTGGGACAACATGGGAGCTATTTGTCCATCTCAGCTGTTCCAGCCTCAAAACTAAATTAAAATGATTAAAAAAATAAATTTAAAAAATTTTAAACCCAGCCCTTTACATTCATATACTTATCAAGCTTTTTCTTAAACTCACTTAAATTTACTGCGTCTACAAAATCTGAAGGCAACCAATTCCAAAGGCCAACCACCCTGTTAGAAAAATAAAACTGTCTTTGCTGAAAATGACTCCTACCTTGCCAAAATTTATATAAATTTATCCCCTAGTCCTACTATTCTCATTGTTGAATATAAAAAAGATGATAGATGAACACTGTCAATTCCCTTTACAATTTTAACACCTCAATCAGATCCCCCCTAACTATTCTTTTTTCAAGAGAAAACAATTT
>NW_013666806.1:40271-54114 GCF_000517525.1 Limulus polyphemus
ACATTCATTATCTTGCATTTATTATAATTAAAACCCATCTGTCATTTATTTGCCCACCTCACTAAATGATCTAAATCCTTTTGTAAGTCAGCAGCATCCTCTTCACAGCAAGCAACTCCAAAGACCTTAATATCATCTACAAATTTAATTAACTTATTGACCACACCTTCATCTATGTCATTTATGTAAATCAAAAAGAGCAAAGGTCCTAAGACTGAGCCATGGGGTACCCCACTTGTGACATTAATCCAGTTTGACTGAACTCCATTTGCATAACATACATTAAAAGTTTAATATTAAAGGATAAACTTCATCACTAAACATATTTTGTGTGTTTTGACAGATGCTTGTGAACATTTCCATTGTGGCCCTAATGCTGTTTGTGTAGCACAAAACCACAATGCTGAGTGTTTATGTCCACCTGGTTTGTTTGATGGGGACCCATATGACCTAGCACAGGGTTGTCAAAAAGGTAAGAACTTCCAATTATTACATATGATTTTTTTTCAAATTTTACTTTTCTGTAGTAAACTAGAATTTATATTTTGGTTTAATTGTTTGACAAAGTAATTAAATATGGCTTCTCTTAATTGATTAGACTTCTTTTGTTATAAAATTTAAAAGAATTTTATCATAATTTGTCAAACTACTGTGCTCAAATATCCTATTTTAGATTTCAGTTTTTTAACATGTAAAACTTTTAGATCTTAGTTTTTTTTACACATAAACATTTTGAATTCCAGAATTTCAGTATATCATGATTTAGTTTTTTATTTGGTGATCTGTATTATGGGATACGACTAATAAATGCATTTAGTGAGATGATTGGCATCTCTAATATTTAAATTTAAGAACAATGAAAATATTTTTAAACATCAAAGTATGTAATAATAGGTTGTATTATAACATTTTTTATTCAGTGGAATGTCTAAAGGATGAACACTGTGACAGCAACAGAGCTTGTGCACATCAGCATTATTGCTATGGTAAGTGTGTTTTATGTGTAATGGATTTTTTTACTTAATACAACTAACCTACTTGAACTGTGCAAACCGATATTTTAAGTTCTATGAAACTGTTTTCTTTGAGCTGCTTAATTGGTGGATGTGTGTTTTGTTCTTTTTATCTCACAGTTACAGTCTTTCACATCTTATCAAAATTATTGTACTCTTTTATATTTATGTTATTGCACATAGTATTCATATCCATCTTAAAAATTATAGACTGTATTAGGCAATAACGTTATTCATTATTTAACTTGCATTTTGATTCACAGGGCTCTCTTTTTTAATATATTTATTTTGAAAAAATATAAAGTATATATATATTTTTTTTGAAGATCCATGTGTGAACAATTGTGCAGTTCATGCTGTCTGCTTGGTTGAGAATCACAAGGCTGTTTGCCATTGTCGTCCTGGATACACAGGTGACCCATATTCTCGTGGTTGTGAGAGCATAAAGTTCTGTGAATCAGAACCTTGCCATTCATCAGCCAAGTGTGTAAATGTTCCTGGAAGTTATAGGTGCCACTGTCCTCCAGGATATCTGGGTAATCCTTACAATAATGGTTGTCGTCATCCTAATTCTTGTCCAAATGGAGATTCTGACTGCCCAACAGATTTAGCATGTATAGATCACCCAACTGGAGAACTGCTCTGCAAAAACCCTTGTGATCAAGCCAACTGTGGACGTAATTCAGAATGTCAAGTTATTGACCATGTAGCAACATGTTCTTGTCCAGATAATTTTCATGGAAATCCCACAGCTAGTGATGAGTGTGTGCGAGTGTCTCAAAACTGTTCCATTACAGAAGAGTGTGATTCTAACCAAGCTTGTATAAGTAAACAGTGTAGACTGTTTTGTACTCGGGATAAAGAGTGTGCCAGTGGAGAAAGATGCATTGACAATCACTGTGTTATACCCTGCTTTACTCACAGTAACTGCCCACTTGGTGAAGCCTGTATCCTCGATGGCTTCTGCCAAATTGGATGCAGAGAAAATAGTGATTGTGATCTATCTATGGCCTGTATCCAGAACAAGTGTGAGAATCCTTGCAAGATTGTAGGAGTGTGTGGACCAAATACCAAATGTAATGTAAGAAACCATGAAGCAGATTGTACTTGCCCTCCAGGTTTTGAAGGAAATCCATTACCAGTGCTTGGCTGCAAACGTACAGTCAGTGTTTGTTCTCCTGCAACTTCCTGTACACCTCCCATGATTTGTGTAATGGAGCGCTGTCGTCCCCCTTGTGATAAGTGTGTTGAAGGAGAAAAATGTGTTGAGAATGTTTGCATGGGTAGGTTGGAATTTGAATAGTTATATCTGATTTTTTCACGTGAATCATAAGTGTTATCATGATGTAACACCAAGACTAAGTTTTCATCATACTTATCATCATGCTCTTTTTTTACTAACAAGAAAATTTACTTGCAATGACTGTTAATTTGAATGTAAAATGTAACAATATTGTTTCAGAACTTTCATTAGCTATGAAAATAATAATATGTAATAATGTTACAATCTTTTCTTGGTCAAATTAAACTGAAATATACTTAAACATTGTATTTTTGGTATGTGCATTTTAATATCTTATAGAGATAAACTGCATGTATGTTGGCTTTTGTCTTCAATTCCAGAATTTTTTAATATTTTTTTGTTAGTTTCCTGTATAAGTGATAGTAACTGTCTGACAGGAGAGATATGCATTAACCAATACTGCCAAGGTATGCAAATTTCTTTTCTTTTGTAACATATATATGTCTGTAAACACCACATATTATTTTTTTCTTGTGTGTATTTTCTGCAAAATATTCTTTAACTTGTTTGTTGGTCATGTTGTAGTAAATTAATGTAATTTTCCTCCATGTAAGGATATTTTAATGTATACCTTACGAGTGAATACCCTGTTGTTATTGTATTGCTTAAGCTATTAAGAAATATTTTTGTGGCTAATAATCTTATTTCACATTCAAAATATTTCATTCACATTTTTTAAAGAATGTATTGAAGGGATAATATATGCAATTAAGTTAAACTGTTATCTGGTTATTATTAATTTTCATTTAATGTTTTTTTCTATAGTGGGTTGTCGTAGCAACGTTGATTGCCATTTGAATGAATTATGTGATTCCAATAGATGCACATGTAAGGCTGGGTTTCAACTTACTGCAAGTGGATGTACAGGTATAAATGCTTTGAAGTTAAAATTCCATATAAACACAACATAGAAAAATAGGTTTTGGATTTTATTAGCTGTTGCAATTTCAATCCAGGAATTTCTGTTTTTTTGTATTGAATGATTTCAATGTTATTTGTTTTAGTCAAATAGCCTTTGGATTGTCTTCACAGGTAAAAATCATATGTTTCAGGAACATATCTGTTGGGAGCAGAATGTAGTACTACAAATAGAGCTTTTCTACCAATATTGAAGAACTAAAACAGAAACGTATAAGCTTCTTATAATATATTGTAATAGCCATTTTTTTATTGCAAAGATATCTTAGAAGATATTCAATACATACTAAAGAAAGCTCATGTACTGATACTTTTTTGTTGTAGACATTGATGAATGCAGGTCGAATCCATGCCATCAAACTGCCATATGTGAGAACTCCCCTGGCAGCTACTATTGCAGATGCCGCACAGGAGAAATTGGGGATGGATTTAAAGGGTGTAAGCAGTTAAAACTGTATAGTTTTTCAAAATAAAATCTAGTATTTTAGGTTTGTTAATTTAAATGTCAGACAGTTTTGCTTAGTGCTAAAATATACATACTATGTATTCTAAAATGAACATTTGTTTTAGTTTTAACACCTGAGAACAGAGATTAATATTTTAATTGATAACATATTATGGTACAAATTACAACTTGTTACCTTCATTTATTAGTTTTTTTATTAAACAAGCCAGTCCCTGATGTTTCTTTTCACTCATTGTTTTTTATTATTATTTTTATCTGTTCAAGTTCTAATATGTGTGTCTTTTATTGCTCTATTTTCTACTAATACACTGAAAAAATGTTTATAACTTGAAATGAGGCATGAATAATTCATTGTTAGTATTATTAGTTGTAAAGCCCTAATGTTACATTACACTAGAAACACTCATGCAGGAGTCATAGAGTGATTGTTATTACAAGACGAAATTAAGATTTTTGTATGCTTTATTTTTTCTGTTCTTCAGGCCATAGCCCAGGAGAATGCCCAAATGGGAACACTGATTGTCCACCCAATAGTGCTTGTAGTCACGATGCAAATGGGATTCCGTTGTGTGTCAGTGAGTAGTTTTTAGGTATTTTCTATAACTTAAAAATTTTGTATTCGAATATTCCGTTTTTAAGATGATTTTGATATTTAAAACTTATACTACATTCATGTAGACCTACAAACTTTGGTTATTCTGACAACCATTCTATTCATTTAGCTATACCATGAGGAGGATAAAATGTTCTTTCTAAGACAATTATTTGCAAAAGTAGAACCCATGCAATGGTATAAAAATACTATCTATCAAATGTAACCTCTATTTGCAAACCTCAAATGTAGAAGAAAGAAAGCAAGTTACAAACAGATACAGGTACTTCAGCTCACAATGTTCCACATCTAAAATTACAGTTCATCACCTGCAGCCAGTTATGAGAAGGTAGATGCTCCTGATTAAGTAGAAAATTAAGTTCAAACAGGTTAGTTTAACCAGATCTCTAGTTTATTACTGCATTATTGGGATAAAAGTCCATTTCCTATGTGTTTAATAGTAATAATTTTTAACCTAAACATCAAAGGTTTTAGAGTACTATTGACCTCTATTGGGGCTAGAAATCCAATTTCACAGATGATTTTTATTTGTCATCCTCAGTAATTCATTTGTAGTAACCTGTTTCAGTTTTATATTCCTGTTTCATTAGGAGCAACTTCTCACAACTGACTGGCGGCTTTTTATATGAGACACTGTGGGTCTGACTACCCATACCTAATCTTAATATTTTAATTTCCTTTTTTATTCTTCCATATGCAAGACTTGCAAATAGATGTTAAATTTGATATAAAATATATTTCTGCCAATGTGGGATTTTACTTCTGCAGATGCATTTCTTACAAAGGGACACTCGAACAATGTACTATGTAACTCAGTTTTATTTAGCTGTCTTATTTGTGATGCTTTTTGTTTTTGGCTATGTTGTCTTAATAGTTATATTATAATATCATCAAAGGTAAGGAAAAGCTGTTGTGGTAGCTAAGGGTCTAGCCATTTAGCTCAGTTGGTAGGATACTTACTCATAATGTGAGAAGTCTCAGGCTCCTATGCTGGACATAGGAGATGAAAAAATTTAAATTACTATGAGAAAAACTGCCACCCAATTACAGGCACTCCTATAACCCTGACATTAGACCGGCATATGGGCCTTGTGTCTGAGAGTGGAAGAATGTGTCAGTTGAAATTGTTAAAAAGGATCTTAGTAGCAATTGTTAGTGTGTTAACCAGTTAGTCATTTGGCAGAACACTCGCTTGTAATGTGTATGGCCTTGTAATTGATCCCAAGCTGAGGAAGTTATCACACTGTTATAAATTCATCTTCTTATGTTGAAATTAATATAATTGTTTTGTAATTTTAAATGAATATATATAATATGATAAAAAGGTTAGGATAAGTTTCAAGGGCTTCTATAACCCTATGTGCATGAGTAGGGGTCCAAGTCTGCATTCCCAACCTCTTACAGAATGCCATTCAACATGCTATTATGTATTTGATATCAGAGTTTGATCCTACATTGCTGATTCCAATATGATCACTCACCTCCATACAAAGAAAGCTGTTTTCCTCTTGAAGTTGTGCTAATATGCTTGAGAGATTTGCATACCACCAGCCTTTTGAAACTCCCACTCATATTTCACGTGAAATCGTACTACTGCATGATGACATGTCATGCAGCAAAACCCATCATGAGCAGGAGTGTAAAAGCTCCCTGTGCATTCGTGCATGAAATGTGTCATTCCTTTCCTCATCATGGTTGTATTTAGACATGTCTATTTTTGCTGAAACTTGTTGAAGTAGTTACTTCAACAACTTTACTTTGTATTTCCAACCTTTTCGTTTTTTTTTCTGGTGATGTGAGTACAAATGTCACTCACTGTCACTAACACTTAGGAAGTTCTTGCTTGTTGAGAAACTGACAGCCATCGTGTATTGCAAAATGTGCTGTTCAGGTTGAAAATACAGTTAGAAGGAGAGTAATGTCACATCATCCACTGTGTGATGGGGTTCATGTTGCTGCCTGGATCTACTTCCATCTCTGCCACATGTTTCCCTTTGCAGATTTGGAAGTTGAAGTTGAGGTGACTTTCCACCCAATATTTCTCTACCTACTGCATATCTCTCGAATTTCCTGCCTTACATAAGCCTTCTATCCATTGTTTCCTTTATTCTCCCCTGTTAATGCTGCTCCTGGCATTTAATTTGGGGCTCAATTCACTCATGCTGTTTTATGCTTTACCCTTCCTGTCTTACCAGGTAACATGTGAACATTATTTTTTAGATATGATTTATTATTCATTAACACTTAAATCATAGGGCTTAATGTTTAGACTTTGTTTATTACTCTTTAACATGTTCACTAATGATATTTCGTTTAGAACTAGTTCATTACACTTTAACTTGTACTACTTAGACTATAATGTTTAATCATAGTTACTTACTCCTTAATGTGTTCCACTTACGTTCTGTCATAGTTCATCTCTCTTTCACATGTAAACATAGACATTGATGGTTGGTCATATTTATTTATTCTCTACCATGTAAACATAGATGTTAATGTTTAGTTACACTTATTTGCTCTTTCACATTTAACACATAGTCGTTGATATTTCATTCTGGTTTATTACTCCTTAATATGTCCAAATAGCAGCTAATTTTTACATCTCATTAGTAGATAATGCTTAGTCTTAATTGATTATACCTTGCCATGTATACTTAACTATTAATGTTTGATTCTAGTTCTTCATTTTTTAACATGTCCACCTAGATGATAATGTTTAGTTATTGTTCATTATTTCTTCATGTGTACACTTGGAAGATAATGCTTAGTCTTGGTTACTTATTTCTTGCCATGTAAACATCCATATTAATCTTTATTGCTAGTTTGTACTCCATGTTTACTTAGAAGATGATAGAAAATGTTGTTTTGATATAGTTGATTACTCCTTACCATGTCTACATTGAAGGTAAGGTTTATATCTAGTTCATTACTTCTTCATGTGTATAGATGGAAGAGAATCTTAGTTAATTGTACCTTGCCATGCACACACAACTGTTCAGGTTTGATATTAGTTCCCTATTCTTTAACATGTACATCTAGAAGTTAATGTTTAGTTCTTGTTCTTCACATGTACACATGGAAGATACTGTGTAATCTTGGTTAATTATTCCTTATCATGTACACATCTTTATTAAGGTTGGGTTCTAGTTCTTACTCCTTAATATATAACACATTGGGATTACTGTTTGCCATAGTTCATTACCCCTTTACTTGTACCCATAGCAGACAATGTTTAGACATATTTAATTCCCCCTTATCATGTCCCACTTACAATATTGTGTTTAGTCATGGTTTATTGATTCTTTCCATATACACGACATTTGCTGTTTAGAAATAATTGCTTATTCTTTATATGTATACTTAGATGTTACTGTGTATTTCTAGTTCATTACTTCTTTTCATATAACACAGAATGTTGTTTGGTCATGGTTCCTTACTCCTTATGTCACGTAGAAGGTAATATTTCTTCATTGTTCATTACTCTGTAATATGTACACATAATGGATGGTGCTTCGATCTAGTTCCTCTTTAGCATGCCTATTTAGACATTCATATTTGGTTTTCTTTCATTATCCTTAATATGTACACATAAGAGTTGATATTTGCAATATAGTTTATCCTTATCTAACTTGCAACACTTTGAAGAGGATGTATAGACATGTACAATACTTCTTACTCCCTAATGTATCCACATCATGATTAATGTTTTGTCATAATTTTTTACTGGATAATTTGTTCCCATGAATGATAGTACTTAGTTCTCATCCATTGCTCCTTGACAAGTCAGACATAGACAGTAATATTTGTTATAGTTCATTACTTCTTAGCATTTACATGTAGTGGATCATGTTTCATCCTCATCCATTGCTCCTTTACATATCTCTATCATCTGTAAAGATTAGATCTCGTTCATTATGATTTCACATACCATCAGCAAATAGAGTTTGATCATTCACATTTGTTTTATACAATGTCACCCATAGTCAATGTTTAGATGTGGTCACCTACTCCGTAACATGTACTCTTGGTAGATAATATTTTATCTTCTTTCTTTACCTCTCTACATATATATCAAGAAGATAGTGTTCAGACTTGGTTCTGAGTCTATGTCTTTCAAATGTGCTCATAATTTGTCATGTTCTGGGGCACTTCACTTCCTTGTGGGCTATGTTCTCAACAGGACTGTGTCCCACCCACGGATTGGTTTCTCACCCACTCATCGTCTGTTGTTCTGCTTTCTCATTCTTCCTCTTCCTATTGTTGCCTTGCTACCCCCTCTTTGCTACATTTTTCTATTTTGTCTCCTCTGCCTCATTCCTCAACACTGGCTGTCTATGCTTTCAGTCTGGCCTGTCTCATGTTTTTAATATGCATGTCCTCCTCTCCATCTTCTTCCTAAGGTCCTTTCTCAGTTTTGGGACACATTTACGGGATACACCTTTTCCTTTAATGGCCCCTCACAGTCTTCACAATCTTCTGTTACTCCACCTCCTTTAGTATTGGCCCTGGCTTCCTTTTTCCAACTTTCCATTCCTCTTGATCCACCCTTGTATACTGCTCTTTCCTTGGGATATGGCATCCCTTTCTCATTGCATGTAGTACTGTAGTATTCATTTGTCCCACTCCTGTCACCCTTCTACCTCTGTGTGTTATTGAGTATGATGTACTTTTCACCTTGGTGTTAAGGTTGTATGTATATGTTTAGGCTGGGATTTTTCTACAGTAGGTATCTGTGACTTGTTGGCAATAAATTGGACAATAAACGGGCAGCACACAATCTACTTGTTTTAAAATAATATATTCAAAACAAGGCAAATATATGTACAAAAAATTTATTTACACTATACTTGTATCTAACACTTTAAATAATTCTCTTTTCTTGTCAAACGTCCACTCAGGCTGATTCAATTACTTTAAAATCTAATTGACATGATGAATTATTTTTCTTTACTTTGTTTCTTACTGTACAATCTGTGATATATTCACTGAGGCTACTCTGTGGGTTACCACAGTTATATCTCGAATTTTAAATAATTGTCTCCTTTTTATCAAAGTTCCCACAGTTGAGTTCAATTACTTTAGAACACCCTTTGACAAGACGAATTATACTCCTTATCTGTATTAAACTGTGAAACTCACTTTAAAATATTGTCTGTTATGGCTTATCACTCACACGTTGGCTAAGTTCACATTTTCTAACATTTTTCTGACTGAACTTTACTTGACCTTCATCCTTCCCAGTTTCAAGTTTCCTTTCTTCTCTGCCTCTTTCTACCTTCTTTCCTTCTCCACCTCCCTCCTTACTACTTCTTTCCTGATTGGATTATCAATAAGGTTTTATGTCCTCTTACATAGATCCCTATTGAGTTTCTAGTAGATGTTTCTGCTCTCCCTGGACACAGGTCCTATTTCTACTTACTTTTGTACACATTTCTACACCCTTGTTTCCTCACACTCTTCCCTTCTCCTTTGTTTTGGCCAGTCTATCCTTCCCTTGCATTCCATGGTAAGGGAATTTGGTCATTCCTTTTCTCAAATATTTTCTCCTTTTATTTCTTATTTTTCTGTGTTCCTTCTGTTGTGAACAGATGCTCTTGTCCTGTTTGGGCCACACAATGATTTGTCACGCCCTACTTCCTTGTGATTCTTCTCACTGTCCTTTTGTATCTGGGACACCTTCTCTACCTGGGCTCTCTCTCCTTCCCCATTACAGATTAAATCCTTCAGCTCATACCTTTTGTATATACCCCTCTGACAGCAGATGTTTGTATGCTCTCTTCAGTTTTTCCCCATTTCACTAGACTGGCATATGGACTACCCCACAATAATTCATATCATATTAACCCATTCACTGCGGTGAAAGGGTTAAACTATCTCCACTATCTGGCTGCCTTGTCTCCTGTAGCATACAGACTTCCATGAATGGCCATTCTTCAATTAACCTGTAATGGATGTGAGTACTCAATTACTTATTCACAGCCATTCTTCTACTTTTGGATCCAGGTAGGTGGCTAGTGTTGCCTCACAAGGTATACTTACCCAAAATTCTGCAGCAGGCCAGGATAATGGAAAGTGCTCAGATCACTCACTCTGGCCAACTGTGAGATCAGGTTTTCCACAAGACTCACTGGAGTTCTACTTGTGGTATTTATATATAACGTTTTCCAGTCTGATCCAGACTGTTCCCATTCCAGGGACTATCAGGAAAAAAGCCAGCACCACAGTTGTGCATTTTTCTGCTTCTTTGGCTCATGCTTGTTGACTTTAAAAAATAGGGTTTCATAGTCTCCAGTAAAAGAACATTCTGACAAGTGCCTGATGGGGATCCAGACACACATACCCCCTTTGAGAGGAGCATGGGAGACCCTCGCCACTTATAAGCTCCCAGCTACTGGGGTGGTAGACCATGGAGAATTCTCACCAATTGGGACCTAAATGCCAGAGGCTAGAACATGGGTCCTTCTATGATGAGAAGTGGGACAAGGGTTTTTCCAGAGTGTACTGTGGATCACCCCATTTCATATAGATGCATCACAATTTGAACACATATCACTATCTCATGCTCGTATATCTGTCTGTTTTTATCATACTTCCTACTCCTGCAGTGGCCTGAACCTCTGTATTTGATGGTAGAATATATGATATTATTTCATAACCAATTGTGATGTATTGCTCACACGCCCTATTCCTGCAGCAGGCAATGGGATCATAGTGTCTGATGGTCGAGTTATGTTATATAAGTCTCCATACTAAATGTGTCCAATAAACAAATATGTCTACATGGTATTCTCTTTCCATGACTGGTGTGGAGTACTGAAATATTTGTCAGTAGAGGAGCTGTGTATGAATACATATCGCAAGTGCCCTTCTTCTATAGCTGGGTTTGACTTGTAGAAACTGATGGTTGAGGAGGTGGGCACCCACAGTACAGTCTGAACATGCCCTAACCTCACTACGTTTATTGGCTGTCTGATGTCTTGTGTGTGAATACCCAGACAGTCATGTACTTATTCCATCCATGCTTGGACACCATGCATGCCTTTTGCCCATTCTAATCGTGCTCACGGGTGAAGAGTATACCCTGGGGGAGATGAGATGTGGTCTTCCACAGGTGTGACCCTATGGAGCCACTGCAATAGGGTGTCACACCCTATGGGCCTTCTTCAGATACTTGCTCAAGGGAGCTCATCTAGATAACTTTTGCACTGGTCCTTCCACCATCTCAGCATGGATTTCTAGCTTTCTGTGTATGGAGGTGACTATCTATTGGAAATACATTTTCAATTAAGGAAAATGTTAACCTTAGTGACATTTCATGGTAGTGGAGAGTAAATACCAGATTCAATACGCAGGAATACTGAAAAAACTGTAGAAGTGAATTTTAGTGGCTTTAGAGGTTATGCAAATGCAGTGTGCAAACTACAATGGACAAAATTATTTTGTCCTTATCATGAAAAGTCACCTTGCATTCCAACTTCTCAGAGTCTGAGTCAGCTTGATGTCATCAAATCACTGATATATCTTGAGTACTAATATTTTTTAACACATCTGATTTTTTGTATCAAACAGTCTTGTACTTTTTACTAAAAACTGGCCACATTTTGTGAAGAATCACTTATGAATTTTGTTATAGGGAATATTACTTCTCCAATACAGGCTTAGTCTATTGCACATTGAGTTAATGGGAAGAAGGTTTAAATAAAATATATTGAAAAGTTGAGAAGATATCTTACAATTGAAAAGAAATTATAAAACAAAAATATCATTTCACAATATCATTTAGTTCTTGATAGTAGTCTTGTAATGTAAATCCCATTATGAAGGGAAGCAACTTATATAACACTAGTTAAGTTAATCTCCTAAACATATCATGACCAGGATTGATCAAATAATGTAATTTGCTTAATATTAAAATAAAAAAACAGGGTCAACATTTTTAAAGCTGTTTATTATTGAAGCAGACAATCTTGAAAGTGATTAGCAAGGTATAAATACTTTAAAGTAAAATGGTGAATAAATAGTTTTGTGATTGATTTACTGTTAAGTAAGGAAAATATTTATATAAGAATAAAAAAATGGATATACTGTCAAGATTTGGATTTTTTTTCAGTAAAAGAGCTAAAACTTTTAGTTTGAAAATTTTGTTTTTTAAATAATATGGATTTTTTGTTTTGTTTTAATAAAGCTTTCAGTGTGTATTTTTAGCATATTAGTATTTATGTTATAAAGAATGAATCTTATGTTTTACATTTACTACACCATACTCATGAGGTTTTAATTTTGTGTAATGTCTTTTTTGTGTGCTTGTGTTGTTTTCATGACATCAAACTTCAGCACTGTTTATTCTGTTATACATCAAATGAAAAAAAGCTTGGAAAGTACATGGGTTTTATCATTCATTATCTGTTATGGACCTTTTTGCAGAGTTTCAGCTGACCATGACTATGATTGTTCACACATGGCAAGTTGATAATCATTACAAAGTTTCTGTTAAATCAAAATATGTTAAATGAAGTAATTTAAGTTAATAAACATCTGTCTTTTCAATCTGAAGATCCATGTGATGAATCACCTTGTGGTCCTAATGCTGAATGCACTGTTTACAACCATAAACCTGAATGTTTCTGTCCCAAAAATGGTCTTTTTACTGGAAACCCTTATGATAAGCAGAAAGGGTGTTTTAAAGGTAGGTAGATAATAGATTTTATTTTATATAAAGAATAGCTCAAAAATAATATAAACATGAAAAAAAAAATTTTTAAATAATTTTACTGATTCATACAAAATGATTTGTTTATGTCTAATTTTTAACACTTTTTAGAAAGTTCTTTATTCTTTGTTTTAAAAATGTTATAATAAAATACTGATCTTTTTTTAAAGTAACTTTTTAGTGAATCATTATAATAACTGAAATTGGGAACAGAAAGAATGTATTAATTTTTTCATTATAATCCTGAAATTAATAGAGTTTTGAGCAGTATGATTAACTCAATTTCATTTGAGAAAAAGTATTGCATTATAGGTATATAAGGTATATAATTGATCAGTCCTTCCTCAATCACTTCTTGGTTCTTCCCCATTTTACTATACAATCTTTCATTGCAATCAGAAGGGCAATTTTTGCAGGACTAAGAATGCCCACGTTACATGTTCGTATTTCACCACGTAATTTCTGACACATTTGTGATCTTTTTAGGAAATCCTGCATGACCCAAGGCCTGTTGCTAGGGTTCCTTTGGATTCTCCTCTTAACTTTCCTCCCTTTCTTCTTCGACTATATACATTGGTGGTTTAATATATCTCTCACATTGTCAGGTTTAACATTTCCTACACATCGTCTTGGTTTCAAATTCGATGACAAGGAACCCACTTTGAGACTAATAATGGTTGGAGACGGCTTGAATGGGTAATGATGAAAAACTTGAATACAAGTTTAACATAACAGCAAATATACAACGTTTTGACAAGGTTTTGTCATCATCAGGTACAAGTAATTTACACTAACACAGATATATATATATATATATATA
>NW_013666806.1:55091-57370 GCF_000517525.1 Limulus polyphemus
GTCTCATATTTTTCACCATTGCAACTCAAAAAACCATAGTATATCTATTAAAAACACAGTCATTTTAAACTCAACATAAATAAACGAAAAATCAAGGAATCTATCTTAACTGAACAAAACAACTCCACTCTAAACTAACACCCCGGGGTGCCTAGATACCTCTTCTAAGTTTTGCAACAGTTCCGATCATGTGACTTCTTTGTTCAATACTGTAAAAATATATATATCCGTGTCAATGTAAATTACTTGTACCTGATGATGACAAAACCTTGTTGAAATGTTGTACATTTGCTGTTATGTTAAACTTATATTAAAGTTTTTCTTCATTACCCATTCAAGCCATCTCCAACCATTATTATCGTCTTGATTTGTTTCAATTCCATGATGCTCATCTCCAAGGTTGGGGATTGTGGGGTTTGATCCGCAGAAGGCTATGGTTGAAAGGTCTTACCTTGTTAACACTCTGGCACTTCTGGCAGTCCAACATGCTTTACTTAACTTTCTTCCTCTTGTCTTGATTTGACTAATCTTGTTTAATTTCAGCTATTTGATGGTGGTGGCGTATTTCACTTGCCAAGGGGGCACTCCTTCTTGTTCCCTTTGTGGTAGACAGTGGATCTCACTTTTTGAACCCACATACTTGACATATGTCTCCTGGCATGTCATGTTCCAGGTGCTTTTGCCCTCGTTGCAGATTGCCTTTGCAGTCCCAACACACTTTCTCCCAAAGAGCGGCATTTTGATCCTCAAATTTTTAGTGGTTCTGCCTCCAGTGTGGTACTCCTCCATGGGAGGTGTTTTAATTATTTCTCAGTTCCAAGTTACCTATTTTGTTTTTGGTCTCTGGTTCATCATTTACTAGCTCTCATTGTCAATGCATTCAGACAGAATTAGATACAATTTACAACTTTGGTTTTTCTCATTCTGTCAGTCTTCTACCTAGGGCAAATTTTAATCATCCATGTTGCTTCGGGTCAAGTCTTTTTGATTGTTCCTTCCTGGCTGGCATATATCTGGTTTTCTTAGCTTTTTTGGCTTGATATGTTCTTGTTCTGGATCGATTTTAATAACCTACACTTTCGGGGCTCATGTTGAATACTCTTTTCGTCATTTTGTTTCTTGTCATCTCTCATCTTTATTCTCAGTTGGATCCACATGTCTTTCTCTGTTCCATACATGGTCTGGGTTGCTTCATTGTTTTCAAGGTTTCTTTCCATTGACTCCATTTCCTGCAGTTTCATTCCATTGCACCACTCTTCTGTTTGTGATTTTTCTTCACTTTTCCTCCTACCCATTAGGTTCAGCTTGTGATTTAATTGTTTTTTATTCACTGTCTCCTTCTTTCTGTAATCAATTCCTGATGTCTTCACTGTGATCAGGCACCTTCCCTTTTACCTGCATCTCAATCCTGTCATGTGTTGGAAGTACTTTATCTGTTGATCATTGGGACTACACCTCATACGTTCATCTCCCATGATCTGCTTTTGGTAGCTGTTTCTTCCTCATCAGAGTACCATCTTCCACCTGTTGCCATCCCTCACTCTTTGGTGAGACAGTAACTGAGTAAGTTTTCTTTTTTGGTTATGTATATTATTTTTCAGGGTCCTGTCCCATGTTTTGAACAGGATCCCACTCTGGGGAGAGTGGTTCCTGTCCAGGTATACTTCCATCACTTCGAATTATACTAAAACCTGCACTGTAAGGCCATGTTGACTTCATTTTCATAATTTCCATGGCCACAAAATGTATACTGCTCATTACAGTCACATAAACTAGAGATGGAGTGTTCCACAAGATTGCTCATAGGTTATTCCTCGCAACATATTTGCTTTATAAATATGCATGTTCCAGACCATACAAACCCATGGACTTCATGCGTAAAGCATAAGGGGATTGTTGCCCAAGATGCCATTCCTTAGATTGAATAAATCGGGTTTGGTCTGCTTTTCAAAATAGGGTTTCGTGGTCATCCATTGCACTGTCTTCAGTGTGAAGGTTCCTCCAGACTCTCCACTACATTCACCACCCTGTTTCTTCCAGTGAAGTAAGAAAGTTCTTGTCACTTTCCAGTTCAAGCGACTGCAGTTGTAGACCATAGAGGTATCCTCCTGAATGAGAGATATACAATATTGTTACACCTCCAGTCGTTAGTTAATCTTTCCTTAAATTCTTTCCGACTAAACTTTAGCGACACAAGTCCTTTCTTAAATAAAACTGGTTTATTCTTTTCGAATACAACTTTACGATACACTTAATTTCAACAGTCGCGCTATAATTCT
>NW_013666806.1:57508-117234 GCF_000517525.1 Limulus polyphemus
CAACGTCTTATATATACAAGACTAACACATATCTAGTAGTCTCCCGATAATTCATGAAAGTTCGAGAGAAGGAGTGGCGTGATACTAGTCTCGTGACCTCGCTGACGCAACAATATAAACAATAACAACTTCATTCAGTTGAGAGTAGGGCAGTGGTGTTCTGCTGGCATAGATGACGAGATGTCCTTGAAATGGATGCTCCATCTTTGGATCTAGGGGGCACATCCCTTCTTTTACCCACATTAGGATGTGCTCCTCAAATTTGTCTACCCGGATCAGTCTAACCATTTCCACATCTGGGCAAAGAGTATACCTGGTGCAGAAGTGGTGTGGTCCTCCACGTTTTGTTCTCTTATTATAGGGTTCCTTCTTGAAGATGTCCTTCAGATGCTTTTGAAGGATGCTTCTATTTTTTCTCTTGCACCAGTTCCTCCACCTATTCAGTGTGGGATTCTAACTATGTGCGTGAATGGAAGTAAGGTACCCTGTCAGAAGTTAGGATTTTCTTACACTGAAAATATATTTCTGTAAAATATTTAATAATAAATTAATACTTGTTTCTGACTTACCATTTGAGTTTTCTGTTTCAAGTAGTTGTTGTCATAGTAAGAAGACACTTAAAACTATATTATTTATTGATACTAAATATGCTAAGTATGAAAAATTTAAAACCTGCCCTTACATACAAAGTATTACAATGTTATAGTAAAACAATAATTAAAACATTTTACTATGTAAAAAAAATATTGTAATGGAGTGGTATGAAAATAAACCTATGGCTGTAACATAATAACATCATCCTGCTGTGGTAAATTCCTGTGACTGTCATCAGAATACTGCATAAGCATTGTGGTAATAGTATGGTAAAAACTATGATCATATAAAAACATGTTGGTACCATTTTTGCACTAAGTGCTTACTTTCAAGGCAATCAGTATAAACACTCAAAGTCCATAACTTGCAGATTCAGAATTCAGTCATTCTGCAATAAATTTTTAAGAATGTTTATTTTGTGACTATAAATAATAACACTATTAGACACAAAATGTTGCTTCCATAGTTCGTGTATGTGTTATTGCTCATATTATAAAACAAATAATCAAATAATTTAAAGAAATACTTTTTTAAAGTTTTGATCTACATATAAACTTTAATTGATATACAGTCAGAAACAGTGTACATTATATTCTCTTCCAATTAGCTGTTGTGACTTTTCACTTAATCAACCCATTAGGAGTTTCAAACTAAATATGTCTAAATGAAATGTGCTAAAGAATTTCAGATATATTTTGTTTCCAAAAGTCATTGTCTTCTTTAATATCAGAACTCTTCAACATCCAAAAATGTATATGAAATAATAGTTAATTACAGTTTTAACAGTCCAATACAACATGATGTGGTCTAAACTAATTTATTGCACTGCATACCATAAATATTTGATACATTAATTAATGTATAAAAATATGAGACAATGAATTTTCTGCACAATAGACCAAAATACATAACTTGTTGTGCACAACTTATCCTCTATACTGAATCTGTAACAAATGATGTTGAATAACCATTTGTAATGGAGATAATATACATACACTAGTACAAATATAACCACAATATACCAACTTATCATTGTTTTTAATATGAGGTTAAATAATGGTAAATAGACAGTACTATGCTATACTATAGTATAGTGCGAGTTTATGTTGGATTTATTAAACTATACTATATTATGACATTTATAATTTTTTGATGATTGTCTGGATTCATTCTAAGACATTTTGTTCCAGCTTCTTCATATTCCAAATAATTATTTTTTTCCTTTGTTTTGTTTTATTAACAATATTTCATTATTTTACTTTTTTGTGTAAAAAAATTTGAAGTTCCAATTTTATAAGTATTTCTATGCAAATCAGTTTATATTTCTTAATTGTATTGTAAAATATGCCAGAATATTTTATAATTTTTGTTAAGAATTTAGATTATGAATTGTAATTCATCACAAAATTTCATCATCTTTCTAGTTGACTGCCTTCATGATTTAGACTGTGCTGCTGATCACTACTGTTTAAACTTTAAATGTAAAAGTAAGTTTATTTTTCCTAATTCTTGTGAAATACTAAAAAACTAATTATTGATATACATTTGATTTGACCAGTTTTCTTATGAAAAAAGGTGTTTCAAGTAAATGGTTACATTGAAACTTGATCCCTAATCTATTAAAATTTTATTAAATTATTACTTTATATTCATAACTGAAAAAACATTTAAAACTAACATTATCCATTTGCAGCAAATTTTGGAGCCAAAAATATATTAAATAAAATTAAGAACAGGTTTTATTAAAACAGGAAATTTGAGATGTTTTCACATTATCTTTATGGTTAGCATAAAAAACTAAACATAAAATGATTAAGCCAACATATACTACTATTTTCAAACTAATTAAATCATTAGTGTATGTATATATTTAAGTAAGTGAATATAAAAATTAATTTTTTTGAAATGAATTTTCATAAAAATGTAAATATCATTTAGCAACATTCACTTATAATTAGATATATTGACTTAAGCTCCTATAAATATGATATTTGACTGCATTGTTTTTTGTTCTTTCTTATCCTTCTTCTTGACAATGTTATTGTACATGAAAGTTTTAAAATTTACAACTATAATATTTACATTGGGTAAATTATATTAAAGAGAAATGAGAGAGAAAAAAATTTAAACCATGAAAGACTGTTTTAAATATGTTTCTTGAAACTGATTGCAAATACTTGTTTTATTTTGAATAATTTCCAATTTGATTTATTTGTTTGCATGTTCAACATTTAAAAGTATGAATACTCCATGTTAAAAAATCATACTTTTTATTCTCTCAACGCAGGTCCATGTAATAATACTGTTAACTGTGGACCTCAAGGGACTTGTGTGGTCAGAAATCATCAGGCAATGTGTCGATGCCAAACTGGTTATGAGAATAACAATCAACTGACATGCATTGGTCAGTAATTTACATATTACTAAAATAAAGCATAAAGAATTGCTGATCTGTAAATAGAAATTTAACAATCAAATTTTTTTGATGGAATGTTGAATATTAAAATTCTAAGTTTATGTAATTTTTAAATTAACAAAGAAGTAATGGTATTGACTGTTAAAACATATTGTTCAGTGAAGAAAATGCCAATAATGATTAAAAATTAATGAGAAAGATATTTATATACTGTTAACAATATTTAAGTTCTTTTGAATCCTAAATATGTGTACTTATTTAGCTATCATTTAAAATATATTTTCATAAGATAAAAACGAATGCCAGCTGAACCCATGCCATTCCACTGCCATTTGTGAGAATGTACCAGGGAGCTATATATGCAAATGTCCTGTTGGACTTGTGGGGAATCCAAAAATCCCTCCAGGATGTAAGTATCACACGCTTCATAGCTTTTCAAAATAACCACTAACTTTGTGAAGAATTTGTTTTCCTATAACTATATATGTACAAAAATTGACTATAAAGACTTGGGATTTTTAGAGTTGTAAACTGAATTATTTATGTTGCAAAAATAACATTTAATCATCAAGTTTACAACTAATATATACAAGGAAAATATATAATATCTAAGCTGCAATTATAAATAAAAAATTAATTTTGTGAAATATTTAAAGGTAAAGTTTTGAATTCACTGAAAATTAAAAAATTTCCACTACCCCTTTTTTTAAAATATAAATCGTACATATATATATTAGCAAGGTATTATATTTTTACTTATTGAAAGATATACTAGTCACAAGTTTTTAACAAATATTTGATTTAATTCTGAATTTTTTTAAATTTTATTAGCATATTACAGAAGCCTTTGTAAAAGTATTTATTAAGATAAGAAAGTTTTTTTTGTTTAAATATAAAAAAAACAGAATTGTCTATATTTTTTTCTTTTACTGTGATCTACCATATATTTCTTACTATATATCAGCCAGCTACAACATTAATCTAATTGTAGGTCATGATCCCAACATTTGTTACAATGGAAACAGTGACTGCCTAGACACAGCTGCTTGTGTATTGGTTGAAGGAGTACCTTACTGTAAAGGTAACACTTGTTATGAATAAGTAGAAGGATAATAGCAATGTGTTTTAATATTTCTTTTCATAGAAGTTTCCATAATGATGTAAATTATTAGGTTTTTCAAAATGCTTGAGTATTTTTTCAAAAATATGTATATTTGAGGAACACAAAACGTTTAAGTAAATATCTGGCCATACTGAAGTAATTTTGTAAGTACAGTAGATTTGCATAATCTCCTTCTTCCAAGTCTGATGACAAATTAGAAATTACTCTGAAACAACCAAATCTATGTCTCAATATACAAGATGTATTCTTCTCAAAACATATAAATATGTTGTTTTTAATTAATCAAGTTTTTATTACAGAAAATTGTTTATCAATGTTTTACTACAGATCCTTGTGATGATCCAACATCATGTGGTGCTAATGCTAGTTGTAAAGCAGTCAATCACCAATCTGTTTGCTCTTGTTCTTTTGGCTTCACAGGAAATCCAGAAATCCGCTGTATGAAAGGTGAGGTTTTAAGAGTTAATTTTGGTGTATTTCCTTTTTCTTGAAAAATGTTTTAATTGTTTTTTTAACTCAGAAAACTTCCATTATGCTAGTTAATTTGTACTAAAAATATATTTCTAATTAGGTTAATTTTTGTGAACACTTAAAGTGTTGGAAATAATTATGGAAATGCACAGGTAGTACACATGCATGAGTCACAAACTATATAGTTAGTTTGTGATTAGTAAACTACATTATTACAAAAAGTACAAAAGAAAAGCAAGTAATTTGTATATTCCACTAGTACTTTGTATTTGCTTTAAGCAAAGTTTTAAACTTTGTTCTTATGCTGCCATAAATTATCAATGTATGATCATGAAATATTGTTTTAAATGTCTTGTATTATTCTCTATACAATTAAGTTAAAATTTTTGGTTTACATTTGACCTTCTCAGATTTCATATGAGTCCATATGGCCTTAAAAATATTCATATTGGAATTTTTTGGTGGCCAAGCCATGGTTTAAAATGATCTAGTCTAGCTCTCTTTCCTTCCAGACATCATTTTGCCACATTTACTTCATGCTGGGGATCAATGTTTTGCTTAAAGATGAATCCCTGCCCAAAAGCTTTATTCCTGAAGGATTAACATGATAGATGAGCAATCAGGGTGCCATCAAGTTTGTGTAGATTTCCAACACCATTGGCTAAAATGCAGCCTTCACAGCATGCTTCATTTTTGCTATATTTATATTAATAATGATACCATCCTGCAGTTTTGCTTATCCCATTGTTTGAAGTCTGATTCCAATTTCTGCTGTTTGGTTTGGTTATCACTCCTAAGCAACGACTTTTAAGCAGCTACACTTGTAAAGAGGCCACTCTATGCTAATGTATATTTTACTATTCAAGGTAAAATTCACACGTTTAATTTCAGCTAGCTCATTAGTAGGATCTCTACTGTATTGTTCTGTATCATTTAAAGAGCATACCCTGATATACTTAATATCACTTTTGAAGAACTTGGGCATCTCTATACCAACTTTGTCTATTATTAACAGGACTAGTTTCAAGTACACCCTTCAGAGTTTTTATACAACTCCTACTAAAAAAATTAATTTTGCATCATTTTGTTACTTGGAATAACCTTAACTGGCCAAAGCTTTGATTTATACACATTTGTTATGTGGATTTTCTGCCCTGGGAGACAGGAATGCTTTGACCAAACTACTGCTGGAAAAAGTATGACTGTACTTTTGTATGCACGATGCTGATATAGCACTTCAACTGATTGGTTGTATGACATTCACTCGGAGTGGCAGAACAGTTCCATAATATTTGCACCCATTTTTTTCACTGTTTATGTGACTATTTTTGTTAATCATTTTCTCTTACAGTTAAACATTTAGCTTTCATATATGTATTGTTATTTTTAACAAATATCAGACCATTATGTGAGGATATATACATACATGTGTTTATGTGTGTGTATGTACAGTGTAGCATTAAATACTTTTGTGTTTGTTTTGTTAGTGGAATGCATTAAGAGCCAAGAGTGTCATAATGATGAAGTTTGTCTACGACATCGGTGTGTTGGTGAGTTACTTTTGCCTGATTTATAGATTATTATACTTGGAAAAATTGTGTTGAATAGGAAATCATTAAAAACATTTGGGAGACATGGTTGGTAAAATCTTACAGATTTGCAAAAATTATTTTTTCCTGTTTATACTTAATAGAATTATGACTGCAAGTAGTGAGCATTTGTATTCTGATGTAACTTTTTAAAATTTAACAGATGCCTGTCTTGGTCAAACAGTCTGTGGTGAAAATACCATTTGTATTGCACAAGACCACAGCAGCATTTGTAGATGTCAAAATGGATATTATGGAGATCCTGTTGTTGGCTGCAGAGGTAATTTGTTTTCCTACTGTATTAGTAAGAACTGGGTAATTTAATGTTTTTCCTTCTGTTAGAAAGAAATGGTAACTTATTTACTTTCCTTCCCTATTAACATGAACTGAGTAATTTGATTGTTGTGCATTTTTCCTACTCTCTTAGTAAGAACTAGGTATTTTAATGGTTTTCCTACTCAGCTAGAATTTATTCATTATTTAATTCTTTTCTTACTCTATTGGTATAAAGCAATGAAAGAATTTTGAGAATTATGAAAGAAAGGTTTTATTAATTATTTCTAAAATTATAATTTTTACCTCTGATATTTGAATCTGAAATAAACATCAGTAGAAATATTTACTTTGTTAATAACATTAGTTGATGAATGATATACTGTTTAGAATATTTACCACCTGAAAACAAACACCGTGCTAATTTATATCTGTTCTGATTTTCAAATTTTTCTTATAGAAATTATACAATGTATTGAAGATCAAGACTGCCCTAGTGGGGAGTTCTGTTATAATGGTGGAGTATGCAGAGGTAATCTTGTTTTTAGATAGTCTTCTGTATCACTTATTCAGTTATATATCTGTGTGTGAGACATAAATGTCATATAAGTAATATTAATGAAATATCTTACCTCACAAAGTTATTTACATATTTTATAAAAACTATATTATTATTATCTATAAACTATAATTTGTACCATTAAGTTCATGAAATCCAAATAATATAAAAAAACTAGATTTGCTCGACCCTTTTAAAAAAATGATGGGTTGGAGTTTTGTGAAAACAAAACAGAGTCCCCTGCCCTTCCTTAAGCCAGCTTTGCTCACCAAACTTTCCTTTCATCATAAAAGAAAATCAATCACACATTGAGAAAATAAAAACAATTATCAAATACACTTTCAAAAAATCAACAAGAATGATGCAACTTAAATTAAAAATGACTCAAATATGAGGATTACACAAAAACACAAATTAACAATTGGCTTTTATATATATATGTGTGTGTGTGTATATCTTTTAGATTTTAATCAGTGGAAAAAGAGTAGCGTCACATCTAAGTTCACGACTCATATAAATTTATGAAAATCATATAACATTTATTTAAGTTATTTTTTATACTTTTCATTTTATTCTCCACATTATGACTAATTCAAGGATCTTTATATGTCATCTCTAATGTTCAAAAGCATTTTCAAAGAAATTGGAAAAGTTTTTCAGCATATTTTGTTATTTCAAGATATTTATCGGTAATTTTTTTCTATTCATGTTGTAACTTTTCACATGTAACAAAATATGAAACATTTTCACAAAACAGAAATGCATTTTTTTAAGACTTATCATTTTCATTATTCAAAGCATAAAGAACTGTATAAAGATAATTCTAACCACTGTATTTAGAATTATGAGAGATAAAATTTAATAAAACAAAAAAGTCATTTCAGAAGAAAGGCTTTTTCAGATAAAGCAAACATTCATTGAGGATTTGAATGTATGTTAATTGAGTGCTTGTATACTTTTTAATGCTTCATTCTGTTGTTGATGTTGTAGCTTCTATTTTTCACATTGTAGCTCTGCTTTTTTTCAGTGTTCAGTTGAAATTAAAGATAAACATATATTAATTATTTTAACTGAAAATAAAATATCTTTCATCCATTCCTATCCAATCCTCCATTTTTTTCACCAAGTCCATCCATCCGTATCACCTTTACTAAGACTGCCAATAAAAGATAATGTAATAAACATGGTGTCCCAGAAGTCTGTACCCATAGGGAAAAATGTTTTTAATTTATTTTTAATCTATTTATTGTTCAAATTGCATGCCATTAACAGCCATATGCATATACTTTCTTGGTATACTGTGCCATCAGGATATTTTCTTTCTTGAAATATGTACAACTGACATTAGAAATGTGTTTGTTTAACTTTAAGAATATAATGTCTATTTTCCGTTTGAGTCCAGACTTCTGTATATATAACAAAACTTACTTGTCATCTTCTCAAGCTCTTCCTTTTTTTCTTGTGACAATCTTTGATCAGCTGAACTATCTTCTTGCAATAATAACGGTTTTTGTCCTCTTTTTCTTGATGTTGACAGTTTGTCTCCAAAATTAAAATTAGATAGTTTGCTATATTAAAACTGAAAAAAAAAATTTTTTTTCATTTAGCCACATAGGACATTCGGACACAGAGGACATTTAGTCATACGTCATTTAGCTACACAGGCCAAAATACATACATCCAAATACATTTATTAATAAACTGGTGCTTGATTTAGCTGATTTTGATTCTCACTGATCAATCAAATACTTCATTATATGTGACATTTCTCGTGAATACTTTTTTGTCTTGTAATAAATTTCCTTGGTTATTATTCTCAACAACAAATACCTTCAAATTATTATCTAATCTTCTTGTTGTCAATGCTACATACAGCTGTCTGTGAGCAAACACTGCTTCTGGCAAAAATACTCCTAAATGGTCAAGAGTTTGTCCTTATGGTTTATTCACCATTATAACAAAAGCTGCAATTAGTGGAAACTGTCAGCTTTTCAACATAAAAGGCAACTTTGTTTCACTTGGGGCCAGATCAGTTCATGGAATAAAAATTCGTTACCTTTGTTCCTTCCAGTTAAAATCTCAGCATCTGTAAAAATCGTCAAATAACCCTTTCACAATTAGCCTTGTTCTATTACACACGTTTTGGGTTTAATTTTCTTATCAACATAAGTAACGAGCCAACTTTCAACTTTAATTTGTGTGATGACATTCTAGAAGGTGTCTGTGCAATCAAAACTTCAACAAGAAGTTCATCAAGTTTTCAAGTTCATCATTAATTATCGAACCTGCACTTTTATACAACTTCACATTACCTGGAATAAGCTTCAAACTTCATTGTTCAGCATCAACACATCCTTGCTCTTTGTAGTAATTATGATTTCCTTTTGTAATGCTTGTTCATTTCTGATATCAATTGAACTTGTGTAAATTTCTGTAATAATACATTCTTTTGCAATCATATTTTCAGGAATTTCCACAACATCACTGGTTAATCCATATGCATTTGTAATTTTCCATCTCCAATTTTTATAACCCCTCCATCGTCCTTCTTTTCTCATATTTATTGATAGTTTCAGTAACTCAAAACTTCTCCATATAAATGAACTTTTAATGCAGGCTGCAATAAATTTCTGTTTTTGATGATCTCAGTACAACTGGAAGGGTTCATTGAAAATGACTGCCTAATAATATTGCTTTTCTTCAAAAAGGCCCATTGTTCTGCATTATTTCTTTCAACAGAAGATCAATACATCTCAAAGCATGATTTGTTATCAAAACTGCACCTCTACATTTTGGGCTTTTTCTGATGGTACTTTCATGTATGATGTAGATGTTTCTAGTACTGATACTGGAAGCTTCAAACTGCTATGCAATGTCCTTCCTCCTTTTAACAAATCTGCAGCTATTCCATTAGTAGAAAATGGTAAAACAACTTGTTCTTCCCATCTTACATAGCACATTAATGTGTTGTATAAACACATTTTTCCTGATTCTCCTTGTCCATCCAAAAAATAGCAACATTTTTCAACATCTTCATTTTCCAAAGTATTCACAATTTTCAGTTCATGTGTAATCAAGGTACTTTCAACATCCTGTAAAACCTTTCTTTTTGTCACCGTTTTAAAAAAAAATTTTGATAATCTTCAGTCATATCTACACAAAATCTCTTACATACCAATAATACATTCGTTGATTTTTTAAACACACAAATAAAAACAAATGTTTAACTGTAGTTAAAATATTTTTGGGGCATGCTACTTCTTTAAATGTAGGATAAACTATTCCATTCACTGTATAAATATCATCAAAACTTGTTGCACCTCAAGTTTTTAAAAGTATCCACATTTCTTCATGTGCACTAACATATCTCACATCCAAATAATTTGCAACTTCACCGTGAATTACTGCTTGATTCTGACTAATCACAACACTTGTGCAGTTGGAGCCTGAGTACACATGCTTGAAAAAATATACTTCACTGATTTTATGGATATGAAATCTTCACTATTTATGTGCACACTGTACTTAAGACTCAAATATTTATTATACGGAACTCTATATCTATTATCAACAGTATAATTTTATCTTCTTTTATTTTATTTTTACCTTCTTTTATACAATGGATAGCCATCTACATTTGCTACTGTCTCATTTCTAAAATCTTTTGGAAACGTCTTTGTACATTTGAATTCAAACATCCACACAGTCCATGTATCATACATCTTGTCATTATTTCAAACAAACGTACTTCAGCTTCTGGGTCTGTTATTTCTGCATATACTATTTTATCTATCATTTCTGCATCTCGTATTTTATCTTCTTCTCTCAAAATCAAAATGTGTGCATGTGGTATTCCTCTCTTCTGAAATTTTATTTTATGTACATAAGCTACTGATTTTATAAAACATCCTACAATGCAGCAAGCATAATTTTTAACAGTTTTGCAACTTAATCAGGTCTATCAGATGGTTCCTGTCCAGAAAATAGGTTTTCTTGAATTTCAGACCAATTTGGATTGCACATCATCATCATTATAAAAAAAAGAGTAAATCTTCTATCCTTACAAATAATAGTCTTTGCATTATGGTATCCTGTAATTGGATATGTTTTGTTAACATGACATTGTTGCACTACAATAAATAAAATTTAGAAAAAGCCCTAAATTACAATAAATATGAAAATCTTTTTTTCTTACCTTGAAATTTGTTTGTCAAAAAAATTGTCATCCTCTGATTACTTTTTATAGGTATGACATTAATGGTTCATTACTTTATTGGCACACCAAACATTTTAATGATTTCATTCTTTATAACTTGAGATTTTAAATTTTTAACAAGTTTTTAATGTATTACCAAAAAATAGACACTGCCTGTTATATATATATATATATTGGAACAGTTATCTGGGGTAGTAATAAACAACTCTAGGCAGTTGGAGTCCAAGGCCTCACTAACATAATCTTATCACCCATAATGTTCCAGCAGAAATTGTTGAAGTATACCTGATTTATCTTTTCATGAGGTGGTCTTACTCAACTGGCTTTGTGTTAAGCAGATTTCATAAATCCATCAATATTTCACGTCAGAACATATTTTGTAATAATGTCATATAACCTAAAAATTATGGTTTAAATGCTGAAAGAAGATGCAGCAACAAAAACTAATAATTCGAAATGTCTATGTCTAGTTAAGTATATGCATAAACTAAAATATAAATTGATCTAAATACGTGGAATTCAAGCCATCCATCGTGAACATTCGAAGCATTATATACATATTAAAGACAACAATATTAAGTCATAGTATTGTTGCTAAGAAACACAGATGAACTACACAACTGGCTTTTATATATATTAGAAGATTTATTTCTAGAACGAATATGACTTTGGTCACTGGTGTGATCATTCTCAAGTACACAAGTTTTAATGGTAAAAAAGGTTTTAGGTACTTGTGTACTTGAGAATGATTGCACCTGTGATTGAAATGTTGTGCCTGTTCTAAAAGAAAAATCTTCCTTACTGTAAAAGCTGTAACTTGTAATAAAATAATACATTGAATACATTTATTGTTTCAAAAAAATTTTATGTCTCAGCTTTTCTTTCTTTATGCTAACTTACTACAGTGACATGTAACTCCAATCGAGACTGTGGACCTAATGAGCGTTGTGCTGAAGGAAAATGTATAAGTAAGTAAATATTTCAGATAACTGAAGTATTTAATAATTTGTAGAAAAAATAGTATCTTGTAAATATCTTAAAATAAATATAGAAACTAATAAGGATTAAATTATCAGGCAGAAATTTGTTAGAAAGTATGTTTTCTGCTTTGTACATAACATTTATTTTCTTCAGCATATAGAATAGAATTATAAGTGTAAACAAAATATGTTAAAATTGAATGAGTAATTATGTAAAATATACGACAAATTTGTTAAAGACAATTTCTGGTGAATAAAACATAGGCTATATACATATTTTTAGCCTATAGAGCCTGATAATATCAAATATAACTACTGATATTGTAATATCATACTATTTTACATTTTCTAATCAAAATAGGATTCAAGCAGTATGCATTTAGCATTTCATTATAACTTAATTTTGTAAAATAATTAGCGTTGTTCATTACCAGTTTGATTTTGTTTTGTTAGGATTAGGTAGTTTGCTCTGATTGATAGTTAATATTAATAGTCCTAATATGACAGTAAGTTTAAATAGTAGCATAGAATGATGATGCAATATGTAATTAGCATTAAAATTCTAAACTAACCAAAATATATTATATCAATTAACTATATAAAAATTGAAATACTAAAAGCTATACGTAAAAAGAAACATGCACAAGAATCAACAGAATTATTATTGGCATTTTAATATAATGAAGATTTAATTCAAATGTTAGAAGTTAGAAATGTTAACTAAACAAAAACAAGAAAAACCTGGTGTTAATATGTTTTAGTCAAGTTAATTCTTTATCTAAATTCATATTTACTTTAGAATTTATTATTTCATTTAAAACTTCTGTGAATGTTTCATCTTGATTTGTAAAAACACACAGTTCAGTTTATTAAACAATATAAATGTCAATAAATATAGTGACCAAGTGATTTCTAGCTGCTGATTTACATTAATATAATTAATTCCATCAGCTATATGCCAAGGTAACAGTGAATGTCCTGAAGGTCAAGCTTGTGTTGATGAAAAGTGCACCAACGGTACAGAATTTATTATATTTTCTCTTATGTATTTATGTTTTTTTGATTTTGAGATATACTTATAATAAAATCTGTAAGTTAATTTTAAAAGTATTATAAGTTTATGCAATATATTTAAATGCTGTAAGTGATTGAAAGTTGAAAGTTTTGGATAAGTAAAATATCAAATATCATTCCAGATATTCTCAGTAGCTAAAATGTGTAGATGAAAATAAAATATGAAAGATATAAGTTTGTATTGATTAATGATATGACATATAACTATTTCTTATTCAAATAAAATGTATTTATTTTATAATCACAAAATAATATATATATATAACTATTTATTCATTCACAGTTGATAGATGTAGCTCCAATGCTGATTGTGAGTTCACTGAGGTTTGTCGCACAAATAGCAAAGGCTATGATGAATGTCAAGGTGAGCCTCTCTTGTATTCTGTCTTTGCTTTAGTTTAAGGTATTATAACGATTATCAATGTTTATATTATTATTTAAGTCTATGTTAATTTTTTATTATGATTACTAATTGTAGTAAATGTGTAGATTCTTAAGGGAAGTTAAAACTAATACATCATGTACAAAATTGTATTTACATATATACAAAACAAATCATAGTAGTCTCAATTTGTATGCACTACCAACTTGATGTTTTTAGGATTTATTTCTGTTAATTTTCTCAGCACAAAATAATATTGAGATTCTTTCTTTTTTGTATTTAACATTATAGAAGGAAGTCTAAAACCATTTCTTTAGTACAATGACCTGAATGTGTAGATATACTGATGGTCGTAAACAATAGAGATTAAATATTATTTTCAAAATATCATTAACTTATCACATTAAAAACCTGTCAAAAATACTATATTTTATCATTTTCTTTAATGTGATTTACCTACCTTCTTAATTCTATATGTTTTTCGTTACTAAGATGTATAATAGCCTATTTTTTGCTTTTAAAAATGGCCAAGGAATCTAAAGCTTTTGTTAGTTCATGTTTATATATGTTATAGCTACTGTTTTTCAAATGGTATAATACTATATTTTGTTCTTTATCAATAAAGTTCTGAAACTGTCCAGTCATTAAGGTATTTTCAGCCTATCATAAATATGATAAATTCAAAAAATATTGCTCTTAAACTTCTCACATATTTTCTGTGAAAATTCAATTAACTAAATTAAGTTATTAGATGCTCGTTTTCTTGTGTCATCATTATTATTAATTACAGAAAATTGACAAAAAGGTTGCAGTATGTCCTTATTAGGTCCTGTTAGTAACTGAAGAGAAAAGCTTTTTAAAATTTCTTTCTTCATTGTTTCTTACTAAATTTACTCTACTTAATTTCAGTGTAAATCTCCCTTTTCATATTATTTCTTCTAATTTGATCTGTAGTTGAAATTCTTATATTAGAGGTAGAAACTAAATAGCTCATTGAAAGAATTCAGTCATTTGAATATTTTCTGCATATTAGTCCCATCATGCTTATAGGTTCATTGTTATTATCTAAACTCATTGTTTTTATTTTTAATCATAACAGTTTTTTAATGTAAATTTTTTCCTTATCTTTTTTAGATTTGACATAGATTGTTTAAACAAAATATTTTTTTACCATCATACACCATATAAGTTAGTATTGTAAATATGTTTATGTACCTTAAATTACCTATGCAAATCTTTAAGTAAGCTTAATAAATATAAGTTTGACTTCTGATATGCTTTCAACTAGTTATTACTCATCTTTATTTTTGACTTTATAAAATGAGTAATAGATAAGTAAGATTTAGTATTTTATCAACAATATTTTCAGCTTCATTGTTTTGTTAATTACGTGCAAAATATTTGTTTTATAAAGAAGACAAAAGTTAATTTTATCTGTCTTAATATCTTATTGTTTGATTTTTTTTAATATTCCACTAGTTCACCCAGTGCTTGTTTGTATTTAAATTTTTTACTTCCATCTGGAAAGAAAACATAAACTTTATTGTTCTGTTAATTACATGCAAAACATTTGTTTTGTAGGCAGGAGTGGATTGCAATTAAAGGACCAGTCTGGGCAATATTTTATTTTATTTGAAAGAAAACATAAGCAAGGATTATCTTTAACTAAATGAAAGATATAAGAATGTGTATAGAATATATATATATTCTCTGGTTCAATACAACATTGTAAACATTTTAATTTTACCCTTTCTAGATCCTTGTGCCACAGAACTTTGTGGACGCAATGCTGTTTGTGTAACTCAGGACCGTTCTGCTATCTGCAAGTGTCCACCCAACTTTGTTGGGAACCCACTAGATGATATCATTGGCTGTCAGAAAGGTAGAGTCAAGTTTCTGTATATGTCAACAATATAAAGAAATACCTAATTACGTTAACCATTATTAGATCCAGAAACAGCCACAAACTGACAAACTATCAAAAAACAATATAGTAGTAACTTTCAGAGCTGTATGTTTAAGGGTAATTTAATTTTTTACTAAACAAATTTTAGTTTTATCTTTTCACTATATAATTGCTTGTTTAAAAAAGTGTTATCAAATGTTTGTTTTTCACTTTCATCACATAACCATGAATAATACTGAATAAATGAAACAGTTATAGATAAATTTATTTAAACTGATTTTGCTTTAGTGAAACAATTCTGTAGTATTGATCAGTATAATTGAAACCTAGTGCATTTGAATTACTATAGTACGTATGAAAGATTAATCATTGAAGTTTAAATAGTCACTATAAAGCTTACTATACAACATTCTTATAGGTTTAAATATTTGTAATTATTAGATTTTGTTGAATTATCATTAACATGGAAAATTGTTGACAATTGAAACTAAATTATATGTGTTACTGTTGGTTAAGATGTGAAATCATTTGACAGTTGTACAATACATGTTACATATGGAAATATGTCAAAAGGTTTATGTGTCCTTTTCCTCTACAGCTGACTGTATCACACATGAACATTGTAAACAAGATAAAGTTTGTCAAAACAGCTCATGTGTTGGTAAGAAGAAATTTCAAAAGCTTTACATGAAAGAAAGAGTATTGGCTCACCATAACACTTTTTACCTAATTCAAGCTTTTAATCATTTAATATTTTAAATGTTAATAAGAAATGTCAAATACAACTTTTAACCAGCATACATGTATTTCCTTAAAAATGTTAAGAAATATTTAAAATTCCATATAAATGGTTTACTTTAACTCTGAGAAATTTTGGTGATTATCTAACTTTTGGAATCGAGCTAATATTCTAAGTCTACAAATCCTCTTGTTTTTTGCTTTTCAACATTACAAAACCTTATAAAGAAAGCTCTATCTTCTATTTTGCTCGAGAAGTACGTTTGATACTTTTAGATGTATGTTGAAAAGTCTTGGACTATTAATATGTTACATATTTTATAGATCCTTGCAGTCTTCACCCACTCTGTGGAGAAAATGCTTATTGTATCTCTCAGAGTCATGCAGCAATTTGCCGATGTCGTAATGGTTATGAAGGTGACCCATTGTCTGGCTGCCAAATGATTGACCACTGTATCAAACGCCCATGTCACCCAACAGCAATCTGTGAAAACCGTTTTGGAGGTTATGAATGTCAGTGTCCACCAGACAAGAGTATAGGAAACCCATATAACCATCCTGGGTGTAAGTTATATCAAGCCCTTCATTGATACTGTTTTGCTAACACTATTTTGTTAGCTTGAGTTTTATAATATTGTTTCTGAAGTAATCACTCAGTGAAACCTAGGTATATTTTATCTTCATTTTACATAAATATATGTTTATTGTAAAAGAAGCAAAATGTCTTTTAAAGTAATTTATAGAAAGAAAACAAAAAGCAAAAAAGATCATTCACTAAATTATTATTTGCAACTTCAATATTAAAATATGTAGCTCATTCTCAATATTAATGAGTGATTCTTAGCTTCAACTATGGTTTCTGATATCTTCAAAATATCAGCTAGCTTCTGATAAGCAAATAGAAGTGTGAAAATTGATTTGGATAATGCTTATAATTTATGTTGTTAATATTAGGATTGATGAACCAGACAAACAATCATCAGTATTGCAAAAAACACTACCTCACTATTAATCAAGTTAAAGTAAAGAAATAACTATTTACAAACACACTATTAATAAATATTACCACGAGAAGTGGAAAAAAGCTTCTGAACACCCCTGGTTGCCCTCAAACACGTTGAGGTTGAAAGGACATAACCAAATTACCACCCAGAGTATAAGTAAGTAAGTAAATATTACCACTCTAAATGTGTTGGAGTTCTTAGTGTTTTAAAAGATAATAATAATAACTTTATTACCACATAAAATGTATATAAAGACCTCTGAAGATCAACAAAAATATTGTTCATTCTGGTTAACTAGTTCTTCAAATTGCATGATATTTACTTACCAAAACATTTATAATTTTGTGTCAAATTACATATAAACAAAACCTATTATTGGCTGTTTCTAGCAGTTATTGCTTTTGATGTAAGTTCTGCATTACCAAACAGCATATAAATGAAACCCGTTATCAAACAGTTTCTAGCAAGAATTTTTCTAGTTGCAAGTTCTGCAATATCAGACAAGCATATAAACAAAACACAGCATGAGCTAGCTTTGACAAGGATTGTTTTTGCTCTAAAATTCTACCATCACAAAATATTAAAGTGCATGAAATATAAATTAATTGTGTCATTGTTTTATAGGAAAAAAATTAATCTTGTCTAGTCGTATAATTTCTATCCATAATTCTTGATTTAATCTTGTTTTACATATTAGAACTTGAATAAAGTATTACTAATTTAACAGGCCGAGGACCTAATGAATGTCCTAGTGGAAACATTGATTGTCCACCATCAGCTGCTTGTGTTTCCAATGGTCTGAATACTCCAGTATGTAAAAGTAAGTATTATTTAGAACTTTAATTCTTTATTATGAGATCAGTTTAATTGTTACCTTGAATAAAGTAGGTACATGTTAACTGAAATTATAATAAACTTGACTTTCTGTGTTTTATGTAATAAATTTTTTGTTTATCCTTACTTTTTAGATGAATTACAGAATAAAAATAAAGTTAACATTGCATTTCTTTCATGAATATAAGTCTGTGAAGTGAACATAATTTAATGAATCATTAGAAATCTATTCTGTTAAAAATGTAATTATATGACCAACTATTTTAAATAAAAGTAAAAAACATGTCTGTGAATGGAGATAAATACTAAATAAACAATTAATTTTATCAAATAATAATACCTTCTTTAAGTTTTCTGTAAAAGCTGGAACTTCACTGTTATGTAAGTCTGTATTCCGAAACACACTTATCACCTCTCACGCTTTAGCTTTATGCTGAAGAAAGTTTCTCTTCTCTGCCCAGCTAAGCATTGGTATGAATTATACTTTGCTTGCTACAGTCTTTATACCCCACTATATTGCCCCTAGTGATTTTAATCGTGTGACTATCCACCCACGTCATTGCTCCCTCCATACAAGATCTGTATACAAGTTCCCTGTCACTACTTCTTATTCACTTTTTCTGGATGACAGAAATTATGAAGATGGTCTTACATGATTACTGCAGGTTTCTCATTAGCATTATTACTATATTTTCTTTTAGACCTGTTCTAGTAGGTCTTGCATATATTGTTTATTTTCTGCATTTTACATTTAAAAACAAATATTTGGAGATGTTTTTCGAATATGAATACACATATTCACGTCTCAGACACAGAGTCTCCTAATGCTCCTCCTCCACCACCTCTAGTCAAGCGTTACCCAGGTGTCAGGGTGGGGGGTTTCTTCCATGAAGTATATACAGTTCTTCATATATAGAGAGGTAGAGTCTTACATGCAGTCTGATGTTTTTTATGTTGTTGGCTCTGAGGCTGGGTTTGCAGGGAATCAAGGGCAGATTGCTGAGAATTAAGACTCCATATTTTCAACACCTTCCTTTGCTCAGACAGCTAATCACAAATCTCAGACAGACATTCCACCTCCTGCATCTTTTTTGCAACTAGTACGGCAAGTTTGTAATGTTTGTAGCTGACGAATCTTCTCCTTCTTTATTGGTGGAAAACCATTCATCTGATTAGCTGATCCTTCCATGTTTGCCAGACATTGCTGTGCATGCAAGGAGATTTGCTGATCATTTGAGAGACAATGATGCCAATGCCTTGTTCTCTTCATTTATTGGATCAGCATGCTTTGTTTTAACTCTCAGAGGTTAGATCCTCTTCTTCCTATTTGGAGCTCCAGACATGATGCCATGGATCGCCTTAATCAATCTCAGTTTTCCAGAGTTTGTCTGTCACTTACAACAGTCGTGCATTTTTTTTATTATCTTTGCTACTTTTGTCTGAGGCTTATCACAGATCTCCTGCACAATTTTCAGATGATCTTAATCATTTATTGACTTCTACTTTGGTCAGGTTATCAGCTTCTGCTCTCTCCTTGGTATCTTGGTTGGTTTGTAGTTGGGATCTTTTGGAGAGAGATGCTTTGATGGAGGGAGTTCTCCTTCCTGCTTTGGCCCTTAGAGATCTCAGAGAAGCTCCTTTTTTCACAGTCTATTTTTGTTGGTATTCATGATTCTATGGAATCTCGAGTGGATGTGGCCCATCTCCTAGCTTCTCAGCTGTCCAAAAGATCTTCTACAGGATGGTTTCCTGCATCTCTCATTTGAGTTTTCAGACCTCCAGCTTCAGTGCCACAATCCATTGGAACACAAGGGCAATTCCTACCTTACCAGCAGGTATCCTCCTCTAGAATGAAGCACAGACTACGGTGTTGGTAACTACCTTATAGGGTCAGGTCCAGTGGGTATTCAACTTGGGGGGTTCATGTCAGTTTGGGAGACCTTCACCACAGATCAGTGGGTCATTCAAGTTCTCAGTTCACATCTTCTTCTCCATTGTCTCTCATACCAGTTGGCTTTCCACTCCTATAGGACTCTTTTTACATCCAGCAATCAAGTTCAAGCCATCCAGGATCTTCTGCACATAGAGGCCATAGAACATGTCGAGTCCTCTCTCAAGAATTTTTATTGCCAGCTGTTTGTAGTACCGAAAAAGACGGGTGATTGATGAGCATCCTTGGAATCATTCATTCCTTTATGTTGGGCTCATATGTGGACCATGTGGTCATTGCAGGACCAGTGGAACATTTGCACAGATGCACTGGATTGTCCAGTGGTCCTGTTGGCTTCCAGTTTGCAAGATCTTGGCTGGTGGTTGGACAAGGACAACACAACAGTCAGTGTACCGTTACCATCTCCATGTCCAGAGATACATCTCTTCACAGATGCTTCTCTCCAGGGCTGGGGGGATTGTATAGAAAAATATGGAATTCAAAGGCCTTTGGATAGAAGAGGAAACTTCTCTTCACATCAGTCTATTAGAACTTCTAGCAGTTCCACAAGCTATGACTCAGGGCCTCAAATTGATGCAAGGGAAGATGGTAATGTTTCACTCGGACAATTCTATAGTCATTTTGTACATTTCAAAGCAAGGGGGCACTCACTCCAGATCTCTTTCCTTTCAAACATTGGATCTTCTCTTCAGGGCACATGCAGGTCATGTTCCAAGTATAATAAATTTAGTGGCCAACCAGTTATCTCATACAAATAGAGCTCTTCCCACGGAATAGATGCTTCATCCTCAAGTTTTTCATTGGATCTACTCACGTCTCAGAACACCTCAGATCGATGCTTTTTGTCACACACTGGAATGCTAAGCTCCCCTCCTACTGGTCTCCTGTACCTCACACTCAGCCACAATGTTCATCTTTATGTGTTCCCTCCGATTTGTCTGTTTTTCAAGGTTCTTGCACTGATTCTATCCACTTCCTGTCGAGTTCTTCTGATGGCACCACATTGGCTGGGTCAGCCTTGGTTTCCACTCCTCTAGTATCTTCAGGAGTGTTAACATCTTCCCCTTGCTGTCTGGTCATTTCTCTTACATCAACCTCTGTTGGACATGTTTCAATGGGCAGTCAACGTTCTATAACTTCACACCTGGCTTTTATGTGGTCCATTGCATTCCATCAGGGATTGATTCCTTTGGTGGCATCATTATTAACACGGTCAATTTGGCATTCTTCCTTGGAAGTTTATCAACAGAAATGGCTTACTTATTGTCAGTGGTCTCTCAGACATGGGTTTAACCCTTCTGGTCCAACTGTGCTGCATGTCTCTCAATTCCTGACATGGTCAATTGGCAAAGGTTTAGCTCCTTCGTCTATTTCTCTGTATAAGGCTGCTTTATCGACTACCTTTCGTTTTTCTAAGAGAAGAAAAGTGTTTTAGTCCCTGGTTTTGTCATTACTTCTGAAATCTTTTCAAGTTATCTGTCCTTGTCATCCTTTCAAGGATCCTAATTGGGATATCACAGTGGTTCTCTATGCCTTATCTCATACACCTTTTGAACCTTTGGAGTCATGTTCACAATATCATCTTTCTTCTGTTATTGACTAGCGGGCATCAACAATCGGATGTGTTTGTGATTCATGTTCACAGGACTCTTTACCCTTCCACTTGTGTTCTGTTGTATCCTGACAGGTCTTTTCTACCCAAAACTTCAGCAGCAAGAGAAGGAGATAAAGCTTTCTATCCCATTCATCTTCCCTCCATTTCACATTTATATGACTGCTAGGATTCAGGTCATATTTTCTGCCCGGTTTGGGCTCTCTGAAGTTATGTGGTATGCACTGAAGTGTTTCAGGGCTCACCTCACTATTTGTTTATCCATTGGGATCCTGCTGTGTCACGTGTCTTATCCCCTGTCACTTTGATAGGTTTGATTCGATAATTGGTTTGTATGGCTTTCTCTGTGCATTCATTGGAGGAGCGGAGATTTTTTCAGGTCTCTTCTCATCAAGTTTGACATATCCCAATATTCCTGGCAGCTCAGTTGCATCACCAAGTGGAGGAAATTGTGCAGGCTGTATGTGGACCACAACTAAAAACCTTTATATCCCACTATTTACATGATTTAAAGGTTTCCTCATCGGATGGGTTTTGGCTAGCCCCCACCCCCCGTGGCTACTTTACACACCCCGGCTCACTTGTGACAGATGTGAGTGACTTTATTTCTTCAATGTTATTCTATTCCACCCAGTGGTGAGTGTTGCCTGGTCAGGTATGCTTTTTCCAATAAACTAATAAATGAAATTCCTGGTAGCAACGAGCTCTGTTGAGATGGGATGTGTCATAAGACCACCTTGGCACTTTCTGGTTCATACACAATTATTCAGTACCATGCATAATATAAAATACTGGACCACCTTACCACTCCCAGTTTCTATTTGCTGGAGTGGAGGACAGAGGTCTATTTTTACTGAGTGATGTTTGAACACTTTATTCCACTCAAGATGGGGCAAAGCTCAATACCCTCCCACCCATTACCATGGACGATTTTCCCAGATGTGAACAGGACCAGCCTACACAGTAGTCTCTTCGTAATTCTGTATCAGAGATGACTCTCTGCTATCTGGTTATGTTGAGTGTGGCTCTTCTTTTTGGTCGTTTATTACCTTCCATGATCATGGAAGAGGGTTCTCAACTCCTCATAATTCCACATGCAGAGCATCAAGTTCTTCAGCCATTGGTTTAACTTCGTTTGTTCCACATCTTCCTCATAATTCTGGGAGCAAGGGTGTTGCCTTGCCTCTTAGGTTGGGGAGTTAGGATTTAGGTTTCTAATCCCAGGCTGGATGATCTCTGTTTATTCCAGATCGAGTGAGGTGTGAATGTCCCCATAATTCCAAGTTTTGTTTGTTGCATTCTGTGATTCTTCAGGTTGAGAGGAAGGCTTGTCCACTTGGGTGTTGCTTGCTATCTCTTCATAATTCTGGTGGCTTGCATGCAACATTCTGTAACTTTCAGGTTGGGTTCCCTTAATATCATATTACTATAATAGAATTATATCACACTGCAATCCCCATGCGCTAGCCACTACATCTTAGATCTTACTTTGTGTCCACAGATGTGGGACCTTGTCTGCCTGGTTGGAGCCTGGACAACGATATTTCTGGATCAGATGCATCTGGTATTGGAGGAGGAACCAGTTTTGGAATAGATGTCCCTCCTTGAATGTTTCTTCTCGTAATGTTACAGTTTTAACACAGTGGCCAGTTGGTCTTTTCCACCCACGTTTTAAATTTCACACTATCCAGGGAGAAGAGCATACCTGTTTCAGAAGTAGTGCAGACCCCATTAATGTGCTATAATTTACACACGTTCTCTACACAGATGCTTTCTGTGTGGATCTTTCCCTCACTAGCCCCTCCACTTTATCAGTGTGGAATTCTAGCTAAAGTGTGAGAGAATGTAATTGTGTTTAGGAAGCTTACATTTTCCTGTACCAAAAATGTATTTCTGATAATACTTATCTCCAGTCTTGAAAAAAGTGAATAAGAAGTGATAACAGGGAGCTTATATACAGATCTGGTATATAGAGCACATTGACATAGATAGAGAGAATCACAAGATTTAATTTGCTAGGGGCAATATAGTGGGTATAAAGACTGGAGCAAGTGAGGAATGATTCATACCAATGCTTAGATGGGCAGAGAAGAGAAACTTTCGGTGGGATAAAGCTAAAGTGTGAGAAGTGGTAAGTATTATCGGAAATACACTTTTGGTATAGCAAAATGTAAACCTACAACATAAGTATAATGGAATTGTAAAAAAAGGAGAAACTTTTCCCCATCAGAGAGACAACTAAATTCTTTCAGACTGGTGTAGGAATTTTCTCTTAAAGTATTAATACAATGCATATTAGTAGAGGGGTTCCCATTTGATGTGTACTCATATGTGACTGAATTTCTTTAGATGTTTAACTGTGTTATCCACATCTTTTAGACCCTTGTCAACTTTCTAACAACTGTGGGCCTAATGCAGTTTGCAAGGTTGAGAATCACCGGGCTCTTTGTGAGTGTCCTGAGCTATTTAGTGGTGACCCTGAAGATTCCATCCGAGGCTGTGTTAGAGGTTAGATGTCAGTCAAGTGTAATAACTGTTAGATAAAATAAACATCTCTAAGAATAATCAAAGTGTATATAACAAAATGTTTGCTTATACCAGTAGCTTTTTTTACATTTTTAATAGGGGTTTTTGTTGAAAAAAAAGATTGTTACAGTAGATTAATTTACTGCTCAAACTTTAGTTATCAATGATGTAGTAGGTATGATATTTTCATAATAAAGTCAACATGTATTTCTGTAGTGCCAAGTGTATGTGAAAATGACAGGGAATGCCCTGCTGGTTTTGAATGCAGTAGCCAATTCTGTAAACGTAAGTATGCTTATGCTACTTGATTGATATAAGTTTTATAAGAAAATAAATTCCCACCTTATTTTATTTTAATTTATACTTTCTAATGAATATTTTGGGAGGACATTTCATGTAGTTTCATTTGTTTTTTAAATGTATTTTTGGTACAATATATTGCTGTGTGTCTTGTTATTTTAAAGGAAATTTTATTGTTGTAAAATTTCATGTATTTTATAAAGATCTAATTCTTAAACCTCATCCTTTAATATTTAGTTTACTAGCCTTACAATTTTGTAACACTGTTGTTACTCCTAAAGACGTTGTTTACTTGTTCCCAAGATCTGTGAGGTAATATTTCTTTCTTGCATGATAAGCTACTTGTGAATCCATTCAAGACTGTGCAGTTGGAGAATTCTGTGTTCAAGGTATTTGTGTACAGGGTTGTCAAAAGGACAGCTGGTGCTTCAAAGGGGAGATTTGTGTCGCTGGGAAATGCCTAGGTATGTACAGATTAGACTTGTAGATTTAGGAATATTTAAATCAATGCTTGTAAACCTGTATAGACCAGAAATATACATCTGTAGATGAAACACTATACTTCACTTTTTCATTGTATGTTAATGTACAAATGCAAAAAATTAGCCCTGAATATATCAAGGTTTAAAGTTATTTAGTTAATTATTGACGTATTGTAAATGGACTTCTTTTTACTTAATTGTGATTCAGCATCTACTTTTTATGAATTTATTGTGCTTGTATTGTTTGCTAAAACTTGTACTGTATATAGGAGTTATACTTTTAATAAAATGAAATAAAGTTATTGCATTCTCCTGAGGAAAACATCATAAACTTGAATTAATTGAAATCATTTAGTTTGTTTTTCCAGCAACCACGAGACCATTTTTTATGTATATAACATGAATAATGTGCTTTTTTATAACTTGTAGTAGTTTTTGTCTCTGTTTGAGCAATTTAGTATTTAAATACTCTAAATTTTAAGTTTCCTAAGTAGTATGGTGTTTACATTGTATCTTTTAGAAAGACAAATGAGATGAATCACAAAAATATGAAATGTTTTCAAAAAGTTCACTATCACTGGCCCAATAGATTTGTTATTTTGAATTATTTTATTAATAATCAGAAACAATTAACGATTTACCTATTTCTTATTACAGTTGGCTGCCACTTTGATGCAGACTGTACTTCAAAAGAATCTTGTGTGCAAAAAAAATGTCAAGGTAAGTCACTGGTGTTCTTATTTCACTTAGATAAACCAAATATATATATTTTCAATAAATGTGTAATGTGTACTAAAATGTTTCATATAAACTATTACAAATTCATAATAATTTCATACAGTGTGGTTTTGATTAATATTAATTATTTTTTGTATAAGTACTCTTTAAATCTATACCTATGGAAAATTAAGGAAGCTTATTTAATTTGTGAGTTTTATTAAATTCATTAGACCCTTGTGAAAGCATCAATGTCTGTGGCACCAATGCCCTATGCAGAGTTGAGAACCATAATCATCAGTGCATCTGTCCACCAGGTTTTTCTGGTGACCCTCAAGAGAAATGTGTTAGAGGTCAGTTTAAATGTTTTGAATTTTTTATATTAATTTCCATTAACAAAGTTAGTTTTAATTTATTTATATAAATGTGCTAGCTTTATCATACTCTTTTTTTGTCTTTTCATAAGTATACAGTTCTTTTAATGCATTCTTACTATATATACAGTAAAGAAAATAGCTTCAAAACTATTATTATATTAATTAAATTAGTTCTAAATAGGCGATTAAAATCAGCACTATAAAAATAATGAATTTAATAGAAATTAAGCCTTAAAATTATTTTCATTTTAAAATTCCATTCCTTCCAGTCATAACCTTAGTCATAATGGAAATTGTTTGTGGTGATAGCACCCAAAAGCATTGGGGATATCCCATCTATCAGACAAAATTCAACCACAGATGAAAAACTAGTTAGCAGTCATGGATATTCAAATAAGGATGCGGAATTGAGTGCTTATACCCACAACATCTCCACTCCTACTGCCTTTCACTGTCTGCAGCCAGTAGTGGGAAGGCAGTTACCCTTGAAAAGTCTTCTAATATCAAAAGTAGAAAAAATTAAGACCACATTAAAAATATTTCAACTAAAAGTTCTTCCCAACCTCCACCCTTAAAATTTCTAATAGTTCCTAAAGTAGAAGAATAACAATAAAACCACCCTAAAAATTCTACTATAGATTACTCCCAACCTCCTTTCTAAAAAAGATGACAAAAGTATTCAATAAAGCATAAAAGATCTTAAAATGAACTACATACTCTACCCCAACTTACTCTGCATTTGGTTTTGTCTGATAGATGGGATATCCACAATATATATATATAAACCAACTTGACTTTTGATTGGAAAGATTTTCTTTATGAGTAAAGATAAATTTATTTTCTATGGTTTTAAATTTATACAAACTATATTTTTCAATTTAATAATATACAAATATATATATATATTTAAACTGGTGCAATACTATTAATTTCACGTGATTAGAATTACTAAAGCATTATTTATTGTTTATTGTTTCAACTTTATCATACAGGCATTGTAATAAAACATACTCTGACCATGTTACAATATGTTTGTTTATGAATATTTGAGGAATGAAGTATTTTGTTAAAGGTTATTTAACACATCATAAAATCATGCCAAAATACTTGCAATCCATGCAATTCTTTCGAATATTACATAAAATAAGCCTAATTTCATTTTAGTTGTACTCAGTTTTTGGGTTTCATGAAGTCAAAATATGGATATTAACTTCTTTTTTTCAAAAATTGCAAGTTAATTCGTTTTAGCAAATATAAAATATAATTTTTATTTATTTTAGTTTACAAATAATTATATAAACAGAATTGGCAACTTTTAAATATTAGATAAAGAAATCTAGAGTATTGAAATTATGAATTCCTATAAATATCAATGTGATGAAATATGAAAATTCAAATCAAGTATGTAATTTTCTTGAGTTACGAATTGTCCCTCTTTTCCAGTTCCTTCAAACTGTGCCAGCATTGCTGATTGCCCTTTCAATCACTTCTGTATTAGGGGACAGTGTCTAGGTATGTTTTTATCACTTTTGTTAATTGATGTATTATTTTTAATGTTGTTAAAAATAGTACAGAGAGCCTAATTGAGCAAAATATATTTGACTTCAGCTGTAATGTTATTCAAAAGAATAAGAGAGAAAGGTTTACTTGTAGGATAGACTCAGTAAATCATAAAATATCATTATTTTTTGTATTTAAAGCAATATATATTATTTCTGTTTTAAACACTTGCTTTGAAGATTCTCTTTTTTAAGGAACTTGTGTATATGTTTATTAAGATATATTGAAAACATTTTACTGTTTGTTTTTCAGTAGAGCTTCATTATTCTTGATTACACGTTTCAGTAGAAATAACTTTATTGTAACAAAGTAATGCACTTTAAGAAAGAAGAATCAAAAAAGGTTTTCAAAACGTAGTTAACTTGTATACTTATGTCACAAAAATCTGATTTCTGATCACTTAATATTATTTATAAGTTGTGCTGTAATGACTCTGAAAACTTCTTATTTAAAAAGAGAATTTTTGACAAGATGGAAAATGATTCAAACACCAGAATAAGACTATATATTAGCAATTGGTTTATACCTTTTCTAACGTATACTCTACCTTGAAAAAGGTCTAAGCCAAAACATCAGTAATAACCGTTTTTTTTTTGTTGTTTTTTAAGTCATTCTTCGACTTATTATAACTTTTTCCCTCCATTTTTCACTACATCATATAAAAACTAATACTAAAAAGAGAACTTCTTCCTTTATATATTTTGTAGTTTAAATTCTTGTAATGACAGTTGTCTGGTAGAGTTCAAAATAGTCTGTAACTAATTATGTTGTATGTTTTTATAATCAGTGGAATGTAGCAAAGATGATGACTGTGCTGTAGGTGAAAAATGTTTTAACAACCACTGTGTGGGTAAGTATCAGTTTTACAAGAATTTTACAATAATTTAAGTGTGAAAGATACTTAATACTTTAACAAAAACATAGTTTATAGTGTCGAAGTTTCTAAAAACTTAAAATGTTACACATCTTATTTCAGGAAATTATATATATATATATATATATATAATGTTAACTTTTAACCTGACATGATATACTTTGTTGATAAAAAGCATATGTCTTCTTTACTTATCAAAAACATGTAACTTTAGTTGAATAATTGTTTTCAAAGGAGTCATATTCTATAATTGTAGGCCACTATTACTCTGTGTTAATGTCTGCTTATCCCCAAGTTTTGGTCTAACATTGTGTCAGTTTAAATTTTATTGGATTTGTATGCAATCCATTTTTATTTGCTATTTTGTATGTATACTTATAATTTTGTGCTAGAATTAAAAAAGCTAACCAATAGAAGAACTGATTGCAAGAATTAATTTAATATCAATACAAACTAAACACCCAAGTTTTCAATTTATTTCTTCTAGAACTCTGCCACAGTGACAGTAACTGCAAACAAAATGAAATTTGTGTGAGCAATCACTGTGAAGGTGAGTCTTAAGTCATAAACAAACTGCTCAAATTAATGTTCTGAGATGACACCTCATATCTTCACACAGAATTGCTATAGACCTCGTGCATCTGCCTAAGAGGTTTGCATACTACTAGTTCCAAACATAGTTACCTCCTTCTCGCATTACAGCTATTACTTGAATGCTAAGGTTTCTTCCTTTGCCCATATAAGCATTGGTCTGATTTTTATCTCGCTTGCTCCAGTCTTTTCTACCCCACATAATTGCCTTTGGCAATATTTGTCTTGTGACCCTCTCCACCTTCGTCGAAAAGCCTTCTATCCTGGTACTGTATATTAGCACCTCATTCAGATAATGTTATCACTTTTTCTCAACAAAACATTCACTAATGGGTTTCTCTGTGCTATGGTTGTTAGGAGATACTTTGAGTGTTCTTCATGTTACCTAATTGATTTTCATGAAAAAGAAATAAGATTTTTTTTTTTCATTTAGCAAACCAATATACGGCATGAATATCTGGATTATTATTTTTGGCACAGAGGCAAATCTCTCCTATCCCACCTCTGATATCTAGCATTGCTCAACAATCATGGGGAAGAGTCACTCAGTTGAGACTATCAATTATCTTATTTGTAGTGAGATGGAGACATATATTTGGTTCAGTAGTGTTCCTCTGTTGGGGTTTGAGGCTGCAATTGAGGGCGAACCTGGACATTCTGAGAGAATTTAGATTCGCTTTTTCCTGTGCCTTTTTTATTCCGTTTTATTCTCAGGAGACCACTTTGGGATAAGCTGCTTCAGGCTCTTTTTCATCAGTTTTTCCATCGAGTGTGTGATGTTTTGGGTTTTTCCCCAGTTGCTTTTAAGCCTGTACCTTACTTGATAGGTGAAAGATCTGAGAGTGAATACTTAGTTTTCCCTCCATCCACTGACATTGTGGTTCATGTAGGGAGGTTTTCTGCTCAGTTACGTTAAGGCACAGCTGTACCTTATCTGCCAAAGTTGTCGAAACTATATGACTTAGCCTACCACCACCTGGTGGGAGCATATTCTGACTCAAAGAATACATATGCTCCTAGAAATTAGAGGTTCTAGAGTGGAATTTGTAGTTAACCAGAATAGATCAATGTCTCCTGGTGGGACAGCAGAAAGTCTATGAACTTACAACTCATAGAATCGAATTTTCAATTCCCTGCAGTGGGCACAATAGATAGTCCAACATGTTGTTTTCGTAAAACTAAACTTTCTTAGAAGACTCTCAGGAAGACTCTTAATGAACTGGAACCATTGTTAGCATGCACATTGGTTCACTTGCCAGCTTTTACATTCATCTCTGTTGTCATTGGCATCTCACTTTTCATTGGCTCCTACAGGAGGTCATAGTTCTGGTCCATTCATACCCAGAATAGATTCTGTCCATATCCAAGGGTTCTGCTGCTCGGTTTAAAAACCACCAGTGGTGTCGGTAACTGTTGTATGCCTTAGAGGGTTGTGGGGCTCAGCTCTGAGAATTTCTGGACATGTGGTAAACCTTAGCCATGGACAATTGGCATTACAGGTCCTTGAATCAGGATTAGTCATTCAGTTCACATTTTTACCAACACCATCCACCCAACATGTAGGGTTTCCATCTCCTGCAGATCCTCTGATTTTGGAACGTATTTCTAGGGCTATCAGAATTTAGTTGGTCTGAGGGTAGAGAGAGAGAGTTGTGCCAGTTCTTCTGGGATTTTATTCCTGTCGGCCTAAGAAGACAGGAGATTGGTGTCATTCATCGATCTTTCTCATCTATATCAATTCCTAGATTCTTCAAGGATCACAAGTGACTCATTCCTCACTCTGAGTTGGCATTTTGTTACTAGGATTGTGGATGTCAAAGTTTGATGTAGTTGGATCCTATCTGCACCTTGTCATAGTGCTGGCATCCTGCCACTATCTGCATTTTTTTTTGTACAAGGGTCAGGTACTGCAGTTCAGGGTTTTTACCTTCTGACCAGCATAGGCACCCAATGGGTTCTACCGAATCTTATGAGCTTTTTCTCATCACCTCCATTCTCTAGCCCTGTGCACACACCATTCCATTGATGACTGGTTACTGCTGGCATCATCTTATCAATTGTTAGAATGTCACACCCATATGCTAATTTTAGAAACAACCAAGGCAGGCTTCATTATCAGAGCTGAGCTCCAATACAGTATGTTATCAGTCTGGGCATTTTTTCATCATGTATCTCAGCTTACTCCCATCCGGCTCTATGGTGTTGAACAGGAAGCCCAACTCTTACTCTTCTCTCCTTCTCCCCCTGCACAAATTGTTCTTTCTTCTTTGAAAATGTAGGTATCACTCAAATCCCTCATGCCTTTGGGATGAACACACAAGAGTGGTGTTTATGTGACCAGTGAATCATAAACATCAATTCACTACATTCCCCAGCTTCCTTATTCAGGATCATTCTCTTTGATCTCGAGGGATTGCCAGATTGGGACAATACTAAGATATAGGTTTTTCTGCTGCCACCTCGTCTAGAGATCCATCTTTTCACGAATGCCTCGCTTCAGAGAAGGGGTCTATATCTCAATGGCCAGAAATTCCAGGATCTATGAACAGAAGATATTCCCTACACACACACAATGTTTTAGACTTTCTTACTTTTCAAAAGGTGATGCCTCATTGTTTGGGCTTATTAAGGGGAAAATTGTCAGACTTCACTCTGAATATTCCACAGTGGTGTCTTGCATTTCCTGTCAAGGGGCAGTTAGAACAGGGCATTTTGTTTTTGAACCTTGGATCTCCATTCTCGAGGCCTCTCCTATCATATCACCCTACTAGCTTGCCATGTTCCTTGAGTGAGGACTTTGGTAGCAGATCAATTGTCTTGGCCCAATTGTTGCTGGTCATCAGAGTGGTTTGCACTGATTGTGCACGGGATACTTTATCATTCTACTTACGTACTCAGACCAGTTCTTCTTCCCTAAGACACTGGCACCCAGGGAAGGGGATAAATCCTTTTCTCCAATTCATCTGATCACTATTTCTCACTCCTATGACCAATCAGATTTCAATAAATTATTATGTCCAGTGAGGGTCTTGAAGGTTTTGTTGCCCGCACTAATGCCCTTAGAGATGCTAGACAATGACTTTTTATTCATTGGGGTCATTCAATTTCCCAGGATTTATCCCTGGTTACATTGATGAGATGACTATGAAATTAATACATTTCATTTATTCTGGGCTCTCTCTGAAGGTGAGGAGACTTCTATGAATTACGTCTAATCTGATTCGTCACATTTCTGTCCTTAGCAGCCCAGTTGAATTGCCTGTTGAAGAACATTATGCGGGCTGGTATGTGGACCTCCCCAATACTTTTATTTCGCATTATTTACAAGATCTGGCAATATCTTCATCTGAGGGTTTTTGACTAACCCCTGTAATTATTTTAACAACATCCGCTAGATTATACAAAGGGATGAGTATTTTTATTGCTACTCTTGTCTCTTGTTTACCTTTCAGGACTGCAACTCGTAGATTATCGTGAGTAAATCATAAGGGGATCCTGCCCATCCCTGCCGATCATTTGATTGAATAAATTGGGATCAGTTTGCTTTTAAAAATTTAGGGAACTTGGCTCACCTATTGCACTGTTTCCAGAGCACTGTTCCTCAGGACTCCCCAGTGTGCATTACCCCTCAGATTCTACTAGTGGAGCTAGGGAGTCCTTACCACACCATTATGATCAATATTGATTTAGTACATTGTTCACAGAAGAGGGTCCATTGTCTCCTCATAATTCTGAATGCTGACTGGTCCCATCTCAGATCCTTGGTTGAGCACAGTTTGTTCCACAACCTCCCCATAATTCCAGAGACGAAGAATTTACTTTGCTGCTTGGTTAGGGAGTGAAGATGGGAGCTCATAATTCCAGACCGGATGAGCTCTGTTTCCTCACATTGGGTATGGCATACAAAATCCTGTCATTCTAAGCCAGAAGTATTGTCTTTCAGACTTCTTGAGGTTGAGGAGAAGGTTTGTCCACTTCGATGCTGCTTACCTTCTTGTCATGATTCCAGTGGTTTGGAATGCATCACTCTGTGGCTACAGGTTGGGATCCACTCATAAGTATATATATATATATTGCTTGTAAATCATGGCCTTATAATTCCAATCCCCGGTCAGTGGAACCTCGGCTATCTGGTTGAGGCATAGCCAATAGTGATGATAAATCATGTAATGTTTCAGTTCTGGGTGAAGATCATACCTATTCTGGATTTAGTGCAGTTCCTCCACTAGGGTGTCAATCTTCTGTTGACACACCCATGATTTATGCAGATGCTTTCTGTATGGATAATGCCCTCACCAACCCCTCCTCCTTATTGATATAGGATTCTAGCTGTAGTGTGAGAAGAGGTAAGTTTTGGAAGTTAACATTTTCTTAAATCGAAAATGTATTTCCAATAATACTTACCCACCACTTACACTATCCTGTCCTTCCTCCCCATTAAGAGCCAGTGTTAGAGATTGAGGATTGAATCGTAATCAAAAAAGTGATAACATTATCTGAATGAAGTGCTTATATACAGTACCAGGATAGAGTACGCATTCACAAAGGTGGAGAGTGTCATGAGACAAATATTGCCAAATCACTGGGGGCAATATAGTGGGGTGTGAAAGACTGGAGCAAGCGAGAAAAAAATCAGACTAATGTTTAGATGGGCAAAAGAAGAAACCCTAGCAGTCAAGTAATAGCTGCAGTGTGAGAAGGAGGTAAGTATGTTTTGATACTAGTGGTATGCAAACTTCTTAGGCAGATGCACAAGGAATATTGCAATTCTATGTGAAGAGATGAGGTATGTGAGGGGAGGTAAGTATTATTGGAAATACATTTTTGATTTAAGAAAATATTAACCTTTGAGCTAACTCCCACCCAAATTCATGTTTAATGTGAAATGTGTTGGTGCACAATGCTGTCATCATACAACAATAGCCCTCCACCAGAAGGAGGGCAACACAACCTCCATGTACAGTAACTCCCCTTAAGCACTTGTATTTGAGAAAACATTTTCCTTTTCCTCAGCACTGTCTGTAACAGATGTGTTGTAATCTTTTTATGTAGTTATGTGAGATCTGCGAGAGTTTACAAAAACTGAATATTCATTCCAGTAGTCACCTCCACACACATTCCCATCTGACCTCCTCACTTCCAGCACACCTTTTATCTTACCTTGTCTAAGAATGAAGTTATCTCCAGTGCAAGTGCTTAAGGAGAGTTACGGCATGTGGAGGTTGTGTCCCCTCATATTGGTAGAGGACTATTGTTACATGATGATGTCATCATGCACTAGCACAGTTCATGTTGAACACATGATCTTATCTGAGAGTTAGCTCAAAGCTAGTGGCATGCAAGCCTTTTAGGCAGGCATGTGAGGATTATAGCAATTTTGTGTGTAGAGGTGAGAATCTATTGGAAATACATTTTCAGTATAGGAAATTGTTAACACTCAATTTAAGAGTTTATATAAGTACTTATTTTACCTTAATATTACTAGGCATAAAATATATTTTTCTTGCAAATACCTGTTATTGAAAATTATTCTACCTGCTGTATCTCCACAACTGAATTATATTAGGAATTTAGATTTTTCCCTGAATGGTATTGTTTTGGCTATCTGGACAAACTTCAAAATTTCTACAGTGGTATTTTAATGCAATAGCTCAATTAAAATTTGAGCAAAAAAAAATGTTCATAATTTGGGGAAACAAAACACGTACCATGTGATTAACATACAACATTAAGGAAGTAAGGCAGCTTACTTGAGAAAACAATTTTAGCCCCACCATTTTAGTAGCTTAAAAAAACTGTTCTGTGTTACTGAAGCTGTAGTTAGTTGTTGTCACTTTAATGCATTGATAAATCTGTGTTGTTCAGAGAATTGATAACTGTGTTACTAAAATCCTACTTATCTCTAATCACTTAAACACATTGGTAACTCTGTGTTGCTGAAGCAGTATTTAGTTGTAATCACTTAAACACATTGGTAACTCTGTGTTGCTGAAGCAGTATTTAGTTGTAATCACTTAAACAAATTGATAACTCTGTGTTGCTGAAGCAGTATTTAGTTGTAATCACTTAAACAAATTGATAACTCTGTGTTGCTGAAGCAGTATTTAGTTGTAATCACTTAAACAAATTGATAACTCTGTGTTGCTGAAGCAGTATTTAGTTGTAAGCCGTTAACTTCACTCATAACTGTGTGTTGCTGGACCAGTATTTAGCTGTAATCATTTGAATGCATTGTCAACTCTGTGTTGCTGAGGCAGTTGCAGTCATGTAAGTCCATTGATAACTCTATGTTGCTGAATTTCTTCAAGAACTTTTTTGTTGTTAAAGCAATATTTATTAGTTTCATGTAAATGCATTGCTAACTTTATGCTACTGAAGCAGTTTTTAGTTGTAGTCAATTTAATGAATTGATAAGTATGTGTTTCTAAAGCATTATTGAGTTGTATAAATTCAAATATATTCATAAATATGTGTTGTTGAAGCTTTATTTAGTTTTAGTCAATTAAATGCATTGATATATCTGTGTTTATAAAGTAGTATTTAGTTGTACTCACTATAATGAAGGAATATTAAGTTGTAGTCATGTCATTGCAGTATTCACTTTATTGTACTAAAACATTATTTAGTTGTAATCATTTAATTGCATTGATATTGCTCTACTGCTCAATCAGTTTTAAATTGTAGCCACTTTAATGTATTGCTAAAAGAATATTTAGCTATATATACTTAAACAAATTCATAACTATATGTTACTGAAGCAGTATGTATTTCTAGTCACTTAAATCGACTAGTAACTATGTTACTGAAACAGTATTTAGTTGTAATTATTAAATGTATTGGTAAATATGTGTTTCAGAAGTAGTATTTAATTGTTGTCAAGTCAATGCATTGATAGCTATATGTTGTTGAGGCAGTATTGATTTCTAGTCACTTAAATCCATTGATAAATTTCTGTTGGTGAAGCAGTATTTATTCTTAGTCACTTAGCTGAATTAATAACTTTGTAGTTGAAGCTATATTTATTTGTAGTCACTTCAATGTATTGGTATCTATGTGTTTCAGAAGTAGTATTTAGTTGTGGTCACTTAAACCAGTTGATAACTGTATTCCTGAACAGTATTTCATAGTAATCACTTAAATGTATTGATAACTTTTTTTTTCTGAAGCAGTATTTAATTGTGTTCTCTGAATTGAATTGATTACTGTTTTGTTAAAGCACTATTTAGCTGCAGTCACTTAAATCCTTTCATAACTATGTGTTGCTGAAATGCATTGGTAACTGTGATACATAAGTAGTATTTAGCTGTAATCACATAGTTGCATTGCTAACTAGTTGTTGCTTAGGTAGTATCTAGCTGTAGTTACTTAAGCTCAATCGTGACTTTATGCTGCTAAAACAGTATATATTTGTCTTCACTTTAAAGCTTTGATAATTCATTCTTTTTAAGATTTTTTCATATATATCATTAAAAGTGTTGAAACCATCGTTATAGTATTTGTTTTTTTCTCTTTAGTTGGTTGTCGAGCTGGTGAACAGTGTCCAGATCAATTGGCTTGTGTTAGAAACCAGTGTAGAGGTAAATAAATACACGGTTATTCACATATCTACATTTTTTGTAAGTTTATCTTTTCTTTGTTGTTAAGCTCAAAGCTATACAGTGGGCTGTCTATGCTTTGAGCAACATGGTTAATAAAACTTGATTTTTAGCATTATAAGCTTAGACTTACTGTTGAGTCATGTTATAACTTTTTGTAAAAATAAGTTGTTGGATGGTTGTCAAAATGATGCAGTTTGCACCTTTCATAATCCATAGACCATTTAAGAAATTGACTTGTACACACATATATATGTTACTAGAAGGTCCAATTTTTCAAAATGTGAAAAAAATATTAAATTGTATTAATTCATGATTTACCCACAAGTCTTTTTTTATTTTAGCAAATAAGATATTATCCTAAAGATTGACTTTTAAAAACGAAAATACTTTAGTAACTTATTTAGGTCATTAATGATTGACAAAGTGTGTTAGTTTGTGACTTAAAATTTTAAAAGCTACAAGAGTTAGAATAGATCATGCTACATATATTATTAATGTGATGTAGATAATACAAATTTTGTATGACATCCAAATAAAATTAAGTAAAACTCGAACATTATTCTATTGTTTAAATTTTCTTGTGATAATTTTAGATCCCTGTGAAGGCAGTGCCACTTGTGGACCCAATGCAAAATGTAAGGTTGTAAATCATCGACCTGTTTGTTTTTGTCCTCCCAATTTTGTTGGTCGACCCAATGCTAATGTTGGCTGTATCAGAGTGACTACTCCCTGTAATGATAACACACAGTGTCCATTGGGGTATTATTGTTTTAATGGATTCTGCAGAGGTAAGACTATTGAATATTGTTTTGATTTTTGTTATATGTAAAGCACATAGTTTTATAGGATATTTTGCTTGAATACGTAAAGTAAATTACAATAATCAGTTTTATTATGTATTATTCCATTTTACGAAAGGTTTTTTTGTGTTAAAATGACACAAGTAAGAAATACCAAAATTAAGCTTTTGCATCACAAAATCAAAGTTTTGTTATTCATTATAACAAAAAGTCTTTCAGAAGCACAGTGGTAAGACTGAAGAATTATAATGTTAAAACTAGGTTTCGATACTCATGGTGGGTACAGCACAGAGAGCCCATTGTGTATCTTTGTGCTTAACAACAAACAAAGAAACGTTTCAATATTTTTTATATGTATATATAAAATGGGTACAACATACAATTTGTTTGGTCTTTTTCATGTACAATATTTTGCTGTAGTTTATAAAATAAAATGTTTTTAAGAACTACTACCCAAAATTATAACTTATTATGATCACAAATGTTCTGAAGTAAACACATCATATTCCACTTCATATTTGTAATTTAACAATTTTTTTTCTTTCCCAGTGGCTTGTAGCACAAACAAGGACTGTGCAGTAAATGAAAAATGTTCCAGTGGCCGTTGTATCATCCAGTGTTTACAAGATCGAGATTGTCCATCAGGAGAGATTTGTGAACAAAATCTATGTCGAAGTAAGAGATATTATTATCCCATGTGGAATAAAATATATGAATACATATGTATATATAATATACCTTTGTGAAGATCTGTGTTCCATATATTGCAATATAATTTCGGATATATAAATAAATATTTGTTATGTTCTGCCACATGTATCCAAAATTTTCATTTCCAAATATTGTACATATATATCCTCTTGCTTACAGTACATGTCAAATATTTGCACATTTTACTAAAATATACATAACATACTTGCAAAATATATCCAACATATTTTTTAATACGTTACTAAAATACAGAATAACCCATTTCAGTACATAACACTTCAATTAATTGTTAAACAGATGCTATATTTTGATAAGATGGTGAATAAACATTTTTGGGCATTCAAAAACAGTTTAGCATTGAAAATAGCTTCAAAATGGTGCAAACATTGTGATGGCTTTCTTAATGGTGAAACTTATAGAGTATATATTTTAACAGTTGACTGGCATCTAATTCTATAGCAAAATATAACTTGGTTTGTTTTGAATTTTGCTTAAAGCTGCATGATGACTATCTGTGCTAGCCATCCCTAATTTAGCAGTGATAGACTAGAAGGAAGGCAGCTAGTCAACAGCACCCACTTCCAACTCTTGGGCTACTCTTTTATCAATAAATAGTGGGATTGGTCATAATGCCCCATGACTGAAAGGACAAGCATGTTCAGTGACTTGACACAAAATATAGTTAACTACCGTAAAACACTATTAGAAAATAAAACTATGGTTGTATGATTAAAAACAAAAACATTTCTTGGTCCAGTGTGTAATGTATTAAGATAAATATGTATATCGTGACTAGAGAATGCACATATTTTTCAGGCCATATCAATATAAAATGAATCACTTTTGAAAATCAGTAGCTAGTAGTTGTCATTATTTCAAGGTCTTTTTGATTTTGTTGTTATTACTTCCATATTTTTTGTTTATTTTAAAAGAGTTGTTTTTGATACATCTCAACTTAATCTTGCCTTAATTTTATCTCCAAGTTACAACTTTTTTGTTTTTGATACATCTCAACTTTATCTAATTTTGCCTGTACTTTACCTCAAAGTTAAAAATGTGTATTTTGAACATCTCTTATTAAAGCTTTTTGATAATTTCTAATTTACTTAATTTTGCCTGTGCTTTATCTCCAAGTTGGTTGGTTTTTATGTACAACTCCCAGAAATGCATTTTGATACATCTCAACTCTACTTAATCTTGCCCAAACTTTATCTACTCAGTAATATAGTGTAACAGCTTTTGCCAAACATCCAATTAGTTGCTCCCATAATCTATTTTATTTTAAGATAATCAACACTAGTCATTATAAACATGCTATAACACAGCAAAATTTGCCCCATTTTCACAAATTTTAATTTTTTTGTACCTTATAGTTGGTTGCAGAGGAGACAGTGACTGTCCATTTAATGAGGCCTGCATCAGCAATCAATGTCACAGTAAGTTTCACATGCACTCATTTATCTATTCCGTTAATAGAACAGTTAATATAACTGAAGTTATTTGAAGAAACAAAGCCATAGCATTATCATGATCTGCATTTTAAAGTATAATTTTCATTTGATTCAAAGCTGAACATGAATTCTATAAGCAGTTAAACAAACATTATTCAGATAAAATCAAAATCTTGAGCTTAGAGGTGTTTTACTGAATAATTCTTACAGATATTACAGGTGTGATCAAAATAAATGTATGCAAACAGAAACTATGTATCTGAATCTTGAATTAATAAACATTTGAGATTTATATTACTCTTCACTAAGAAAAATAATTATTGAAAAAGATAGCAGTTTTATAACATTTTATCTCAATGATCTTGATTACATTAAGATATTGACTCAGCTGTCGTTTTCTTACATAATATTTAAAGCCCTTTAGCTTGTCTGAAGTAGAGTCTTCCTATGGAAATTTAGAAATGTTTTACATCTGTAGTCAGAAAATCTGTAATGTCTTAATAATATAGCTGTAGTAGTTTTAGATGGTTCTCATATTTTGTCTTTATGATATTACAGTGTTAATTTTGGATTATTTAGATTACATACACTCCTGGCTGAACTTTGAAAAATTGTTTAGTAACTGATTTTTACTGGATTCTTTTTATTAAAATACATGAAATAAATAACCTTAGGATTCTGTAATATTTTTCAGATCCATGTGATAATGTTAGTATTTGTGGAACCAATGCACTTTGCCAGGTAACCAACCATTTGATTGACTGTGTGTGTCCACCAGAGCTCACAGGGGATCCCAGGGAAGAGTGTAATAGAGGTAAAACATGCTGTGCTTTAAGTATTCTGTTTTATATACTTGGTAACAATCATAAAAGTGTTGAACATTTGGTAATACTTTGAAGCTAGCTTCATTTTTTATTTATCTTTGGGTTCATGATATATCTGTTCATGTTGTGACCTGTTTGTTATTAAGATGCACAAACAACTCTGCTATGATGAGGGAACTAACTGCTTGGAGGGTTGTTTTATAACTGTTTTGCTGATCTATTGATGTATTGCAATGTATTTTATAAAAGCTGTACATATCTATATTAGTGTTCCATATTGATTTTTTGTTTCTGTTTTAGTATACTATATTGATATACAAAATATTGTTACAGTGAAACCTTTTAAATATGCAACAAAATAAAGCTGTCACTATTTTTGCAGTATCAACAACTTGTTCTAGTGACAATGAATGTGGGCCTGGAAAATATTGTGAAGCATCGATGTGCACAAGTAAGAACAAGAGAGTTTTTCATTCTGGGAATTTATGGTCTATTTTCTATGTATATATCTGACTTTTTAACTACTAATCTGTAGTTAATATTGTTTATATTTCACAAAAATATTAAACTGACTATTTTTAATGCTCATTTAACTTCTTTAAGTTCACAAAATTCAGTTAGTAGAAAAATAATTTTCTGTTTTACTTTCAGTTGCTTGCAGTAGTGATACTGAGTGTTTAGACAATGAGAAATGTATAGACCACCGATGCAGTGGTAAGAACTGAGAGATTTAAAATATTTTATACTTCAAGAGATTTAAATCAATATTAGAAATTCTATATACCCCTTTTTAAACATCTTTTTTTATGTAACTGTTTTGCAGTTATTTCAAACAAGTGCACACAAACATATGACTACGTTTATTTATAGAGAAAGAAGAGTAAATTAAATGTGATTAGAATATATAGCTTCTGATTATGTATGTGTGAATTTATTACTTTAATATCTTGAAAATATTGTCTTAAATATATTGGTTTTAAACTCTTTATGTCCAAACTTGAAGTGATAAATAATATTTTGGTCTTATTCACTTTTAGTTATACAGGTGTTTTAAAATAGTTCTCAGGTTGATGCTTGTTTTAGAAACTTTATATTTCTTTAATGTGATACTGATGTGGAACACTAGTCTGACATAACTGTCACACAACTATGTGTATCTGCAACTTATTGAACCCTTTTTTTCAAGAAGTTGTAATGTTTTTTACTCCTTTTTTTAAGTATAGATTACCAGAACTGAACATCTAATATTTTTGAAACTATTTTCCCTTTTACGATTTAATTAAAGTAACATAAACTGATCCATGTTTTTTTAGTGTTTTGTAGTTTTATTATTTCACTGTTCTCTATTTCCTCTCAATATTTTTGAAATTACTGCTTTTCTCAGTGTATCTACGTTATTATTCAGTATATAAATTTCTGATTGGCAATCTTCTACTGCATCAGTATAATCATTTATAGAATTAAGCTTATTTCCAAATCAAAGTTGTATATGTTGGTTTTATTTTCTTTGTTAGTTATTTGCACAAGTGATAATAATTGTCCAGATGGATATATCTGTGAAAAAGGACAGTGTAGCCGTAAGTTGATGTTTTGTACTATTCCATGTATCATTCTTTCATTCTCTTTTCAGTACTTGCACAACACTCTTAAACAGTGAATGGAAACAAACAAATATATTTATATGAAATTCAAGTAAACACCGTAGATAAATACCTGTTAGTTCAACATGCTTATCAGTTGTTTACAAGTCATTTCTTAATCCATTCTCTGAAGAAGTAATGCAGTTACTTCTATTAAAGTGAATTTTTCAAAGAGATTTATTTTTTCTGCCTTTCATCAAAATTACATTAAAATTATGTGTAGTCTGACAGATTTACAGTCATATTTTATAAATTATTATAATTTTGTAAAGCTTACACTCTTTTGCATGCTTTATAAATTGTTTTATATGATAAACTTCACGTTAAAATTTGATGGTTTTAACCTCAGTTGTTTCATTTTATTTTGTGTGTGTGCATTCTCTCCAGCTGGCTGTAGGAATGACTATGAATGCCCCCTAACAGATACCTGCATCAATCTACTGTGCATCAGTAAGTTTAGATTTATGAATTAGTTTATTTAAACTATTTGCACTGAAATGAAAGTATGTTTCCTTTCTTGTTTTCTCAATTTCTAAAACACACATTATGTGGATGGAAAAGCATGTTATCTTCATTCTAAAATGGTTATTAAGAAAGACAATAAAAGATATGTACCAGTATTTTAAATAAATAAATATAGCTGTTGTTTAAGCCTCTAATGATGTTTCCCTGTCATGAACAAGAATTTGGCAAAAACAGTTCAAATAAAAACTCAGTTTCTTTGATTTGTTCACTTCTGTTCAAAAACAAATTTTATTTGACCTACTTGTAACAACCTCTTTTTATAAGTATTCAATTTTACTTTTAACTAATATTATAAAGAGATTTTCACAAGTTATGTCATCCCTTGTATCATGGTTATTTCTATAGGGCTAATAAAGTTGCTTAATTGTGGGTGGTGTTATAAATCTCACAATCCAAGAGAATGGTCAATGCCTAACTAAACGTGGGGATAATTTAAATTGTCTTCTTCTTGTAATATGGGGTATAATTCTATTATTCCACAAAGTATCATCCCAATAATCAGAGAATTTTAAGGCACAAATTGAGTGGCTTGTTTATATGACTGGACAGTGCTATAAAAACAATATCATTTTCATAGGCGTATACTCATTTTAGTTAATTGAGTTTATATTCTTCATTTCATTTCAAACAATGACAATTAATTTCAATAAATATTCGTGCTAATTCACATTATCCTCTACAAGTGCTATCTTCATATAACCAGTAATCTGGTTAATAAGATTTGTCAATTGTTACTTGCCTGTTGTTACTTTTACTTAATTTGATATTTTGCATTTTATTCATTAGACCCATGTAGCAGTCCAACAGCTTGTGGCACAAATGCTCAGTGCCAACCAGTAGACCACCAGCCTTTCTGTATCTGTCTTCATAATTATACTGGTGACCCAAGAGTTGAATGTATCAAAGGTATGTTACATTTACTTATTTTCTGTTAAAGTAAAATGAAACTGAATTCTTTTAACTTGAGTATCTTACATATTTTTAACAGATGTTTAATATATCATGGTTTATTTATTATTTAATATTCCACTAAAAACTGGGCCAAACCTGACCCAATGGTTAGCATAGTGGCATGTGAGCTGAGCTTTCATGGTTTATGTTTTGTTAACACACACACACACATAAAATCACATTTTACACTTTGAGACTGTGGTTTCATTATAAGAGTGACAGTTAAATCCAACTATTTGGTCTGCCAAAAGTAGCTCAAACGTTGGTGGGTGGTGTAGACTAGATGCTTTCTCTTTATTCTATCAACTTCAAAATTAGGGATGGCTAGCACAGATAGCCCTCGTGTAGCTTTGTGTAAAATCCAAACAAAACAATCTCTTCAGAACTAAGAAATAATTATTATGGTTGATTTAATAATTACTGATAAAATAAATGTTTCTTAGTATCTTTGTATATTTTCTCTTTTAGAAATAATATCTTTAAAAAGTACAAGTTTCTAAAATTATTTATTCTATTTAGTGTATTTGAGTTTCATGTAGCATAAAAAGTAATCAGAGCACCAGGCTACATGTGGGGCTGAAATAGTCATGTGTAAAACATAAAGTCAAAATTAGATAACAACAAAACCCTAATCCCAACTGGAAACATCAAATGAATACTGCACTAAACATACAAAAATAAGAGAATGAGAAAAGCAAAGAACAAGGAATAGATATTTAGTTATTCCCTTATTCAGAGAGCGTTTTAAAGTAGAAGAGACAATAATAGAAAATGCTTATAAGTGGAGTATGTTGTAACCAGCATGGAAACACAAACAAATGATGAAATAGAAAAAAAGAATAATTGAAAAAACAGTTGGTTATTATCAACTACTAAAAACTGAAAATTGTTATTACTAATTTTAAAAGTAATGGTTTGGAGTATCTTAAATGTGCATTTTATTACATTCTACATACAAATATGTTAGTATTCTACAATACAATCAACTAAAAAGCTTGGTCACTGTTAGATGCAGTTCATAAGCTTATTATTATTCTCTTTCCCTTTACCTGCCTTGAACAATTCACCGTTGTGTATCTTTACAAGCAACAATCAAATCTTCATATCCTGTCTTTAATTTTTTTGTTTTCATATTTCATTGTCTATTTAAGGGTATTTTACTTTGTACACAATCTATTATTCTAATAAGTCATTTGTTTTTACACATATATGTGTGTTTTTGAGTTTTTATAGCATCAGACTGGTTTATAAGTACTTTTAATTTTTAACAGTTTATTTTTCATAGTTTTATATAATATAAGGGGTAATATTAATTTCAGGATAGAACCTAATTCATTTCATTTATAAATCCAATTTTAAGCCATCATTAATGAATAAAATTTCAAACAGTTACTTTTTATTAGCCATTGCTGGAAAATACGTAATACATATGATTGCTTTTTTTTTTCTCAGTGGATTGCTTTATTGATTCTGATTGTGGTGCTTCAGAAATATGCCAGAATTACCAGTGTACTGGTAAGTAATGTTTTAGTGTTTTTTTTTTAATTCTTTACCACTCTATACATACTTTGAGGCAATAAGTTTAATAGTTTTCATCATAAATCTTCTGCTTAAAGTTATTACAGTATAAAAAATGCACTCTCATATTTAGCCTATATCTTTAATTCTTTGATTTATTTTGTGAATGCAGTACAATTCGACTTCAGTTAGAATTATTAATATATTATTAAGTAATGTTTATAGTGTTTTGAATTTTTTACTATTGTTGGAGCTTTTGTTATTGTCGTAAAATATTCATGCCATTCACATTTTTAATCCCATAATATTTTGTTAAATTATTGTTAGAATAAACTGTAGATGCCATATAGAATATTTTCTTCTCCTTCACTCCTGTTGGGCTTCCATATCTAATGTTCTAACTATAATTTAGTTCCAGTATGTGGTCAGCTTATAGCTTTATGCCAAAAGTTAAGTTTAACTCTGTACAGCACTTGAAGTTTCATCTGTTTAAACAAGTCTTTCTTTATCTCTCCCAACAAGTGAAGAAATTGTGTTCAATTTATAGCCTTGATGTAATGATATTTAGGGAATCTTTTACCAAAGATACAGAAGGTTGGTATTCTGTACAATTAATTATTATAGTTATTTCAGGTTTGTAGATTCAAGAACAATTTCAGATTTGGATAAAGAATTGATTGTTTCTAAAAACACTGCTCAAAGCAATGAAAGTATAATCAGAATTTATAATGTTTTATGTATGATAAGCAAAAAACCATAATATAATATCAATCACCCATTGTAGTTACATTTTATGCAAGTTAGACATCTAATGGTCAGTAAAATGATCTGAAATTCAAATGATTGGTTACTCAGGCTATGCTCACAAATGAAGGTTTGGTGAATTTACATTTGATAAGATTTCACTTCAGTGTGAAATATGGTCACCACAACAGCAAGTGTAGTCTAACCTGGTACTGATTTTGCATATTTAAAATCAGTATTGTGATTAATTCCTGAGTTACCCTCAACCATATCTCTGAACAAAAAGTCATTTTAGTGTCTGGAATCACTTGATGGACAATTAAGAACATGCTCAATGAGATAAATCCAGTAAGTGTGAAGGCCAATCCATTCAGTCTCTTCTTTTCTTCAATAAATAGTGTTGACCATTTTAACAAGTGGAAGGTAGGCATTATCACCCAATATGACAAAGCTAGAGCTAGTGGCACCAGTATATGGTAATTCAAAGGGTTTTAGGATGTGTGTGATCCCTACTATATTTCCACCACTGTCATATGTGTCATGTTTCTGTATGAAAATGAGGTGTATCTAGTTCTTCACAAAGGATATAAGCTTGCTACCTGATTGCAGAGTGAAGCATACTCATCTGTAAAGAACTATTTCTCCACTCATTGTTGGCCTAGTGGACATGTTTTTGGTACCATTGTGGCAAGCATTTTGTGCCTTGCTTTATGTGGACTGCACCTCAGTGGGTATATAAGCTGGCCTTATGAAATTTATTTCTAGCATTCTATACTCTGACATAGCTGTGGCTATGAACATCTGATTAAATCTTTGAGCTTCTATCTCGAGCTAGCAGCAGACCAGAATTAATAGATGCATCATCTTCTAAACCATTCTTTAATGATGCTTTTAGACACTTGAGGCCATACACAACAGCCTACTAATATTGTGTGACTTTATCAGACAGCTCACCAGTTGAATAACACATCAAATTGTTTTGTCTAAGGTCTATCTATAGTTCAGCAAATAAACAGTTTAGAGCACTTTAAACTCTGTGATTCTTTTCAAAGTGGTGGCTGAAACAAATGAAATGAGTATAGGCTGAATGACCAATCATGATGTGTTCTAAACAAAGAGCTTATTAGGATGTGACTCATGAGAGACAAAAGATAGATCTGAAATGTTATTTTTACACATATATCTCTCATTTCAAGCTTAATCGAACAAATTAAAAGAAATGTGGGAAAAAATCTACAGTTAACTTGTTTTTATATTAGTGGTTTTGCCCTGTTATAGCTTTAATATTACAATTTTCAATTATCCGTTAATTGTTTTGAGCAATTTATATTACCTCACTTGTATCTATATTAGTACAGTGAAAAATACTGCTTCATGAAAAGGCTTCTTGTAGGTCTACCCCATTTCGATGATGATTAGAGAGCAATAGATATTTCTGATTTAATTTTTGTAATTGATATTGCTGTTTTCTTTTAGGTCTTTCTATTCTTATGTAATTAATGAACTAAAAATGGGCAGTCAGAAAACAGTAGCAAATACTGACTTAAATTATACAGTTAATAACGTTTTAGAATAGTAAAAAGTATTACAACATAAACATACAATTACAGTTTACATGTAGCAGTTTGAGTTGTTAAAAAGTGCCTTGCTAGCAAGCTCTACTGGATTAATCATGTAACTCAGTTGGTGGATCATTCACCTGTCATGTGACACATCTTTGGCTTAAATCTAAGGCGAGGAAATATATCTAGAAAAATATAAGTACAACATATCTATAAACTTTTCAAGGTGAGAAGACCACTTAGGATGAGTAAAACTAGCATATGCATCTAAATTTAGTTTTCATATTTTGCAGAAAAAAAAAATATTTATTATCCCTTAGAGGGTTGCAGGTCTGATAACAGTTGTCCAACTGATAAGGTATGCAGTAGGAGGAAGTGTGTGGATCCTTGTAGGTTCAGTGAGACCTGTGGAGTTCATGCAGTATGTAAAACAGAATCTCATGAATTGTCATGTAACTGCCCTTCTGGATTTTTTGGAAATCCCCTTATAGAATGTGTTGAAGGTAAGTCTGATTTTATCAGTTTTTTTTAAATTAAGTACATCATACTAACATTGATAACCATACCATTCATTTTGTTTTTGTACAGATAGTAACATCTACAAACTATCTCACTTATCTATATAAAATACTTGCAACAGTACCTTTTTTCTGAGTTTGGTATAATATAGCATGCTCCATTAGAACTTTTCATTACATTTAATTTGTATCTTAATATATTTGTTTATTTTTAAATGTTACATATATAAATAATATTTTCTATAGTATCTGTGTAAATAAATTATTGATAACACCATTTAAGAGAATTTTACAGAATGTTTATTTCAAGTGTCACTAATATACCTAGATAGAGTAACATGAGATGTGGGATACTTTTGTTCTGATTAAGAGATAGTTTCTAAATTTTATTGCAAGAGATTCGAGCAAGCATATTCAAAACTCTTCACATGCTCATAGTAAGATGCAAAAAGGCACAGGTGAGGTATCTTTAATGTTGAAAAAGTGTTTTAATGTTATCTGTTTTGAAGATATGTTTTAACAAAATTCAATGATATGCTATTTTGATAATTTTCTTCATATTTCACATTGGTCTGGATATTGAGCTAATCAGTGTGAATTTGAACTTTAAAAAAGACAAGAGAAAACTGCTCCTAGAGAGTGTTTGTTTGATGTTGTCAATTTTTGATTTACCAAGATCTTGAAGGCTCTGAATATTATAGATGTACCTAAGTTGTATTTAAATTCTTAAGTACTAAATTTTTAAAAAATGTGAATACAAACCACTGAAGATAGACTTATAATAAAATTTAGAGTTCATTTTACCATTGTCATTTATGAAAGAGCATCTAAAAAAAGAGTTTGTCATGCATTTGATTTTCAATAGTGAATATAATGTTTGGATGTTTGAAATTTTAATTTAGATATTGAAGGAACAAGTTTAAAGCTTCAGAGATTATACAAGTATCATCTGTATATTTTCTGTAGACTTGAATTGTTTAGGACAAGGTTTTACCAAAAGTTTTCGTAAAACAAAAAACTAAATTTATAAGGTTAGGTTCAAGGCTGGAGTGCAAAGCTACCTCATCTAATTGTTTAGAAATTTTACCATTAACACAAAGTGTGATTATGCTTATTATCATATTGCACCTGTTTCAAATGGACAAAAAACCCAAATGTTGCTAAATGGTAAATCAGAATAAAGAATACAATATAATATTGAAACTATGAGTGACTTATAAATCTGGAACCTTGAAATTTGAGTGAACTAAAACTTAATTAGAATACATACAATAAAATGGTCACTAAGTCACATATACATGTTTTTTTTTGTACTGATAATCAAACTAATTAATCAATCAACCCTTATCGTTCATTTACGGTTTATTAACTATGATCCCTTTCTACATAATCTATAAATATATTTTTTGCTTCTAGACATTAATGGCTGTTCTGTTTCTGCTGATTGTGAGAAAGAAAAAGTTTGTGAAGACAACAAATGTGTCAGTAGTAAGTAAAACATTCATTTTTGCTAAAAAAATCTACTCTTTCTTCAGCAACATGAGTGTGGCATAATAAAGTTATATAGATAAATTTTCCTTTTACCTATATTATAATTTTGAATGCTGATATGGTATTACCTCCTTTCACATAAATAGCTATTCTTGTTCAGTGCTGCCCTCTATATGCAAAACAAATTTTCGCTTGCAACAAGCTTTGAGCTCCCACGTACTTTACAATCAACTGATTGGTTTTGAGTGAGATAGTTTACATTACAGAGACATCTTTACGATACCAATCATCTGGAGGCAGGTTCCTGGATTGGTCAATCAATTTCTCACATTGCTATCATGTATCCCGTTCATAGATTCTGGGGGAGGGGATACGAGATTCCCTTTAGTCTTGAGGGGAAGATGGTATGATCCTCTTTCGTATCCCCACATGGATGTCAGTTCCTGGTGGCTGGGATTTGGATAGTAGTTGACTTATTGACGGTATGATCATCATCCTATCTTTGTGTGGATGGTAGTTCCCAGCAGCCTGGGTTTTGGTTGCAGTTGACTTGCCATGTACAGTCCATCACACCCAAGCCACTCTACTTCTAGGGGCACATCTTTTTTCTTTCACCCACATTCCAGTACTCTATGGGGTTTAGATTTGTTATGTGGTGGTTTGAATCCCTATCTCACCATTGCTCTTTCCCATAGAGATGTGCTCCTTCCTTTTTTCACCCATATCTGCAACACCTCTTTCCAAACTGGACAAAGAGTGTACCTGGTACAGATGTGGTGTAGTCTCCCATGTATGATCCTCTCCTTTGAGGGTCTATCCTTTTAGGGTGTTCTTCGGACACTTTTGAGGAGTGCTGCTTTGTTTTTTCCTCACACACACGGTCCCTACCTATTCAATGTGGGATTCTAGCTATTTATATGAGCGAAGTGAAATGTACCGTATCAGAAGTTATAATTTTCCTATACTGAAAATATATTTCTTATAGGTACTTACTTCTGTTCACGCTTCCCACCCTTCCTCCCCACTGCCAAAACTCAAAGTGATAGTTCGGTAGAATCAAATATGCTTCAAGCATGTTGCACTCTTATTGGTGGAGGGTTGTTGCATGATAATTTTCATACAAGACGCATTTGAATCAGTTGATTGTAAGGTACGTGGGAGCTCAAGGCTTGTGGCATGCAATAATATTTTTTAAGTAAGTAGCTATCAGTAATATCTTTTCAGTATAGGAAAATTATAACATCTGCATTCAAGTAATGCAGTAATATACAAAAAATGTTTTATGTTTTTTAAAGATTTTCATGTGCAAAAAACTGAGTTTATTTAGCCTTTTAAAAGATTTTAAAAGTTCTGTAAATGATTAAAGTGTAAGTTCTATAAAAAGTTAAAATCCTTGCTAAATTAGAGAGGGATTATGATAAATAAAATTACTCATTTTTATTTATTTGCTTACATATGAAAATATCCCATTTGACTTGGGACATCAATATTTATTGTTTGGTTGCATGAAAATTCTTTTAAGTGAGCAAGTAATCATAGTTAGAAACAATGGTTATAAAAAAAATGACACTTACTCTCCTATTTTGATCATGACTGGAAATAACAGATTTTAATACAATACTTTAGATACTAAGTTACTTTTTATGAAAATTGAAATGTGCTGATACTTAAAAACTTTACTAATTATACACTGAATATGAAACATTACATAATTTGTTATTTTTACTTGTAGGAAGTTACTGTTCAAATATTTGAAATTTTTATGCAATTAATTATGTTATAAAAATGTAATAGAGATTTAATTTCCATAAAATTATTTATAATAAGTTTAGTTTGAAAGAATATGATTATAATTCCTTTCCTTTAAGAATCAATTTAATTTGCATTTTTGTTTTATCTAGTTCGAGAGGAATGTGAAAATGATAGTCAATGTCAGCTTGGTGAGATATGTCAATTGACCAAATGTTTTGGTAAGCTTCTGTTGCTCTTCATAATATACTGCAGAGTACACTGAGTGAATTTTGAAATTTTCCAATTCAATGAAAATATAACTCAATTTTTTTGACTTTATAATTTCTAAGGCATTAATTTCTGCAAATGAATGTAAATATGTTTAGTAGCTTTTGTTTATCATTCATTATTACTCATTATTGTTTAGCCTGCCCTCAGATAATTCTTTTATATATTGTATAATGTCCTAGACAGTTAACGTGCTTTTTCTGTAAAAAGTTGTTCTTATCCAATCTAATTTTTATGTAGAGATAACTGATAGCATCATTATGTTTCATTAAAAGTTATGGAAGCTACTGTGTACAACTTGAGGAAAATCAGCATGTAGTAATTGATTATCTAAAATTATCCTAATTCATCAGAGTAGGTTTTTTAATTTGGTTAAGAAACACATCACAAAAAATTGTTTTCTTGCAAAAAAGTTGTTTATCTCTCTTTACATTAGGCTAAAAACATCTGTAACTATCATTTTAAATTTTTGCTATTTCACACACACACATACATATATATGGTTAAAATCCAAATTAAGTAAAAAATATACCATATTTTTTGCTGTAAATTTTTTAAATTTATATTACCATTAGTACAATTAGTTTAATTCCTGCATCGGTTATATACAAGTTCTGACAATGTTAAAATGCAGAATTATATATATATAGCAGATTTCCATGTATTATGGCTCCTGGTGGCTCAGCAATAAGCTTGAGGGCATGTAATTCTAAAATTCATAGTTCAATACCTGTGCTGGGTACACCATAGATAGCACAATGTACAGCATTATGCTTAACAACACAACAAGGAAATAAACCTCGTATTAGATGTATATGCTAATATTTGTTACAAGTAAACTGTTAACAAATTTCTTTCAAGTTGTTGTCTTTTCGAATAATAAATTTATGATAATTTTTGCTTGATGTTACAATTAATAATGTTTCTGAAATAAAATTATCGTAACTTGAAAGTTCACTAATCCTTAAGTTCTCAAAAATCAATAACTTTTAAAGTCTTTCTGATTTTATCAAAATGAATTGTTTTTCCAGAGGGATGTCGTAGTAATGCCAACTGTCCCTTTGACCAAATTTGTATCTCTGGTCATTGCCAAAACCCATGTCTATTCAAAGAAGCATGTGGATTACAAGCTAACTGTTTTACTGAAAGACATGAGAAAATCTGCACATGTCCACCAGGATTTACTGGTAATGCCAGGATTGAATGTCAAAAGAGTAAGTTGAAAGCCATGCACTGAAGTTAATAGACTTTCTGTTCAAATACAAAATACATATGTGTTTTTTCTGTATCTCATGTTAAGAATAGTGAGATATTATAACCCAAATCTATTATTTATCACTAAATTCCATTCATAATGTTAAACAAAACTTTAGTTGCATATCCAAATCTACTTCTAACAAAAAATTTCATATAGCCTTAAACCAATTCCAAATTTTAAAACTCACTGCACATATGTTTTGTTTATTAGAGTTTTATTTTTATTATAATAAAAATACTAAAATGATATTCATTTAAAAGTATATATGTCTTTAACAAATTGTACAATTTTTTTCATCTGACAAAAGCAAATGTAGATTGAAATTAGAAAAATATACCATCTTTACATGAAGTGTGATAAATTATAACTGCTATTAATAATCTATACCTGCTTCTTAACAACATTAAGTATCATATATTTATCATTCAGTATTTTACTAGCAAGTGACATAATCCTACTGCTATATTTTAATTTCTAAAGAATTGTATATAATTTAACCAATAGGCTTAAAATTTGTGATAAAAATCTTTCTAACTATGAATGAAATGTCTTTTGTTTTAAATTCAAAATGGACAAATTAAGCTGTGGAATGTGGGAAAAAATGGTTTTCAATGTTTCACTAGCTTTTGGCATTTAAACCATAACTTTTATTGTGTATACTTTACTTCATCTATTTAAATAATATGTATAACTTTTTTAATGAACAGTTGGAATATGTAACTCAGATGAAGAGTGCCTGGTGGGAACTATTTGTCAAAGTGGACAATGTGTTGGTATGTTCCAGTTAATATTTATTTTCTCATCTTATTGTCAATTCCTACTCAATGGATTAATTAGTACTGTTTTGTTAATTTTTATTTTAATTTTTTTGCACTCACATATTTGTGTGATTAATAGATACATAGACAGCTGTACTTAAGACTTGTTAATTCATGCATTTATTCATGCTAACATTAATTAGTATAATTTATTACCCTTTTTTATCAGAATTCGAAGCATGCATTATAATTTTGAGAACAAGTTACTTAATAACATAGTGTTAATTTATAATTTTAGTAGATAAGAAACACTTTGTGAAGTTTTATATTTTCAGTATTGCCAAAAAGATGTTCTTCAGACAATGATTGTGCTCAAGGCCAGATTTGTGAAGACACCAGTTGTGTGTGTAAGTACTGAATGTTTACTATTAATTATCATTGTTATACTGTAAGTATTGCATTGAAAAGTTTATAATAATATATATTTATAAGTTATCATCTATCAATATTTATTACTCTGTCTGTATGTTTAACTTAGTTTGATTGCATATACTTTAATCAGTTAAATACATGATACATTTCTTTACTATACTGCTTTTATTTCCTAACTTCTTAATTTTCCATCTCTTGTTCTCCTTACTTTTTACTGTAGTTTGTGTTTTAATCACTGTTTATTGACAAATGTATCCCATTTGAACCTACTTTCAGGTTTATTGGATGAAAATCCCACAGAAATTCACTTCTACTAATAACATATTTCACCAAAATTATTCCAAATATATGAATTTTTTTTAGCCATATAAAATGACTAAGAATTTTTAGGACAAAAGAAGTCCAGGAATTACAATAATTGAAGGATGAAGACAGCAGCTTCAGAGGCATCGCTAGACACTAGAACATGGGGCCCGTGCCCATTTTCTATTTGACAGTACCCAGAATCCCCAGATGGTGTTTTTAAAAATCAGAATAGGAAACTATAATCAATATCATACTGAAACACCAAAAATTCCTGCACTTATTGGCCTGAGCCTCATATTTTTTAAGTACCTAATGACGCCTCTGATCAGCATAAATTATCATTTTGACAAGAGTTTTAACTATGTCTTTTTTAAAACTGTTTCAATATATCAGACATCTGTTTCATAAAATTAGCTTTTAATGCAAAACTTATAGATGGATGCCGAAGTCACAGTGACTGTGAGTTTTTCATGGCCTGTATGGATCATCAATGTCAAGATCCTTGCAGTAAAAAAGATGTTTGTCACACTCTAGCTGTATGCCATGCCATCAATCATCATGCTGTTTGCCATTGCCCTGAAGGTTATACTGGAAATGCAAAAATACACTGTAACCCAGGTAATATTACATTGTTTTATTATTTGAAAATACGTCGTCTGGTGTTCAGTGTCCTTAATACTAAATACGTTTTAGGAATATAAAATTTATAGTAGTTTGTTGTTCTTTAACAAGTTTAGACAACTTCTGAGAAATAGATTTGTAATATTTTAGCATATAAAAGTGATTGTTACATATTTTAAAATTGGAAAACCTAAGCAATACATAGGTATGAAATGAAATGATAGTTAAAAATAGATATTGGTTGTAACAACTCATGTTAAATATTCAGAATGCAATATTTCTTGCATAGATGAATTTTCCACTATAGTATATATATATATTTTTTTTTTAGTGATTGAAGATTGCTCTGTTGACATAGACTGTGAATTGGGTAAACTTTGCATCAGTAATAAATGTATTGGTAAGTAAGAGAAGCTGTATCTTGTTTTATTTTGAAATAACAAAATAGTATATAAAATGTGTTATATTGTCATTCACGTTTGAAACGTATATTTTCAGTAAAGTATAGAAAAAAAAAACATTTTATCACAAGTATATTTGCTTCCATAGGCAATAATTTCAGATTTGAATTTCACAATAGTTCTTCCTGACAGAACAATGGTCCTCTTCATATTGACTTCAAATAAGAAAATGTTAAAGTTAATTGATTTTATGTCAAAACTGTTCAACATGAAATATGGATTATTAATTTTTCCTCTTATGACAGTGATATAGGGTACTGATTGTTTTGTATGAATATATATATGTCAAATATAAAAAAGTTATTGATAATCATATTTAGTAAATAACTGAAGAAGTTATCCTTTTTATACAATGAAACAAGATCAACAAACATTTGTGTTAGCTTTTAAAAGAAACACAAGCACCAGAACACTCAAACATAACTAGTTCTTTCATGAAGAGATTGTATACTTCTGAAGCTGAAAGAACAGGTCACAATTTTGTTCAGAAAAATATTAAACCTCTAATATTATTATGTGTCACTCATATTTATCAGTAGAGTAAATCTAGTTATATTATATGCTCATTCCACAGTTTTTGCAAATAAACTAATGGAAAAAAAGAATAACTCTTTGTTGGTTTAAATAAGACTTAATTTTATTTCATTCATGATTGTGTGTTCAGTTGGTTGTCGCATTGATTCCCACTGTCCATATGACAAGTCATGTGTGGAAGGATATTGTAAAAACCCATGCCAGCTGAAAGATGCTTGTGGTGTCAATACCTTATGTCACGTTATCAACCATAAAGTAGAGTGTATTCCAGATGGAACCCATTGTGAGAATGAGGAAGATTGTAAGTTTATTTTTATTTATTAAAACATTTGTTTTTGCAATAGTATGTATGACAAAATATTTATTTTATTTATGTTGAATAAAATGTTTGAAAGATAAACTATTTAGTGCTCCTTTTAAATTTTAAAGTACATTTAACCAATAACGTTTACAATTATCTTTATGTTTGCAAAACTATCAAGAAGTTAAAGAAATAACTGACTTCTTAATAAAAGAAATTATTGATTGTAGTTCGTAGTAAAGTTTGTGCCAAATTGAAATAAGCAATATGCCACACTATAGTAGTTAATAAGTAATTTATGAAAAAAAAATCAGTAATAATAACACAATTCTTTTAGTTTATTATTAAAATAAAATCTCATTTCTTGACATTTTTTCCACCAAAAACAAGGTTATTGATCTTGTACAATTTAACTTCAGGTCAAAGCCTCAATTACTGAAGGTACTTAGTTGATGATTCAATGCAGTTATTTATTGCTTTAGGCTTAAAGGTATTTCCTAAGTATAGCTATTGTAAATGCATGATATAAGAAAAACTGGTATTATTTAAGCCTATCCAACATATCAAGATTTTGTTACCCTCTTTTTATTATAATAATTTTTGTTTCCTTGAATTATTTTTGTTATTTATAAACCTTTCATTTATTTAGAAACTACATAAAAATGAGTAGAATAAAAGGAGTTTTTTCAGCTAAAATGATAAATTTATGGTAGATTGAGCTCTAAATAAGTGCCATATAAGCAGTAGCTATTGCATTAACTCTTTATCACAATTAGTAGAGTACTTGCCTTTGCTAATTAATGATCATTGTACAAGCCTGAGATATGGCCCATGAACAAGCCTTGTTTACAAGAAGGGAAGAATGTGACAGAGCAAATTGTTCAAAATTTATTTATCAGTAGTAGCTAATGGATTAATGCTTTAGCTAAAATAATGATAGAGCACGTGGATTATCACAAATATATATATATATATATATATTTTCTTTCATATTCTAGGCAATGTTGAAGAGTGTTGCTCAGACATGACATGTGACTCTGATAAAATCTGTGAAAATGGCAAATGTGTTGGTATGTTTCGTCTTTGTAAATACTTCAGTATTGATTACCTTGACTATGATGCATGATAGTGGAGCTAGTTTGACATTTAGTTTGTGAAGTACTGTTCGTAAGATTGGTAAAACACTGAAGGTATCAGTAGTTTATATACAAGCTATTAGATCCAATGAATCATTGCTTTTTGTGATTTATGGAAACTAATATTGTTAATTAGAAAAAGTAAGGTTTTGAAAATCTTTAAGTGAAGAATTGTTTTGTAATTATTGAAATACTCCTAATAGTTTCATTGGTTACTTCTGTCTTTAAGTCATCAATAGGTTAATCATAGTAATGTAATTATTTTATCATTCAAGCCAGTGTTTCAGTATTATAAATTAATTATATTTTATCTTGAAACTCATGACACTGAGTTGCTGTTTACTGAAGATGTTATTTCACCTTAACTTATAATTACATAAATTTGCAGTTGCTAATTTGGCCAAGTATTAAGTCATTATAAAAAGAAGAAATTAGGGTTATTGTGCTGTAACAGTAGAGTATCCTCTCAAATTACACACAAGTTTAGTCACTCAATTGAACTTTTTCTTTAGTTGGATGCCGTCGAGACTCTGACTGTACCTTTGATAAAGCCTGCATCAACAGCCAGTGTATTGATCCATGCAGTATGCAAAATGTTTGCAGTCGAAATGCAGATTGTCGTCCAGTTGTACACAGACCATTGTGTACTTGTAAACCAGGCTTCACAGGCCAGCCTTCTGATTATTGTAAACCCAGTAAGTTTTACATATTTTTTTAGAACTTAGCTTAAGATGCATTATTGTTTAAGAACATATGTTCATTGTTGCCATTTTGAGACAAAACTGTATAGTCATTAATAACAAATATGGACTGTACTAAAAATTTTAGAAAATGATATTTCTTAACAATAGTTGAGATATTTAGAAATGAACTAAAAAAAAGACAATCATCTTTCATACAGGTTTTCATAACGCTCATTTTCTTTTCATAGTCCCAGGAAGCCAAGTTTCATGTAATGAGGATAAAGATTGTGAAATTGAGAAGATATGTGAAGCTCACCAGTGTATTAGTGAGTACTCCCCCTACCCCCAATTTACAAGTATTTGTATTGATTTATCTCTGTAATATCATTTTATGATATATTTGTGTAACTGTTTTCAGTTAAAATTGTTTCAGTATTTTAGTAATTACAGGCTATATTTAATGCAATAACATAATTTTTGGAGTTTTGTCTTATAAATTTGATATATTATTTTGTAATGTGTTATTTTCACATCTGAATATGTATGTTTGTTCTTTACCTGTATAGTGGGTTGTCGTGATGATAGTAACTGCCCATTGAACAAAGCTTGTATCACCAGACAGTGTCAAAATCCTTGTACTTTCCCTGAGTCATGTGGTAAATATGCTACCTGTGTCCCTAACAACCACAGGCCTGTATGTACATGCCCAGTTAGTTTTACAGGTGATCCCAATGTGCAGTGTACTCATAGTAAGTTTGTGTATTCTTTTTCTGGAGAAATGTTTTATTAGTTTAAGCTGAAAGATATTTAAATAATAAAACTAGTTTTAGGGAAGAAAAATGTTACAGCAACATCTTTTATCAGAATACTCAGTTTGGTTAAATTAGTAGTGTGATTCTAAAAATAAAGGCTATCACATCTTTAATAACAAAATTAAATTAAAATCTATAAAATTATTAAGACTAACAGATATTTAAATTCTTTAATTAATCATCTTTTATTATAACAGGGTCTTGTGTTGATTAAATAGTGAATATATATCAAGCTCTAGTTATCAGTTTGGAGTTGCCAAAAAATAATACCATGTTGTGTATTTTTTTATGGAATCTATTCCTGGTTTTATTTAAAGTTGCACATAACTATCCTACTTCAATCCATAAAGTATAATTATATAATATACATTAAAATATTTCTCTTTTGTACTTTATTAGCCCCTATTGATGTCTGCACTAGAGATGAAGAATGTTCTATTGGAAATATATGTGAAGAAGGAACTTGTATTGATGCTTGTCGTACTGATAATTCCTGTCCTTATGATAAGTCATGCATTAACAAAAGGTGTCAGAATCCTTGCAGTTTTTATGGAACTTGTGGCATTCGGGCCAACTGTCGACCAGTCAACCATGAAGCAGTATGCTCATGCCCACCTGACTACATAGGGAATGCTGATAAACTGTGTGTTCCTGGTAAGGCAGTTTATTGTACCTTCACTGTCAGTTTTTAAATGATACTAAGAGCAAATGTCAGAAGTTTTCAGTATTTTGATGTTTTCATCATTGATTTTAATTTGTACCAATATTTAGCTTCTTTTTATAAATGGCTTCTTGTTCATTGCTTTTTACTCATGTAAATATTTTGAAAAATTTTAGGGTTTATCCAAAACAGTAATACTTGGGGGAGTTCAATCTCATTAAAATTAAATATCTTTCCTCATTTTGAAACTAGTATTTTCTTC
>NW_013666806.1:118234-119885 GCF_000517525.1 Limulus polyphemus
TGTAGGTACAGTGGATGAGGGCGTGGATGGTTCCAGTTTTGTATCTTTGAGGGCATTCACTCTGAGCGTTGAGATTGCCATTGTCAATCCTAGCTTTCAACTTGATGTCATAACTGATATTGTTTGTGGTAATAGCATCCAAATGCATTGGGGATATCCCATCAGACAATATCCAAATGCTGAGGATAACTTAGCCAGCTATCACGGAAAATCAATTATGGGTACAAAGCTGAGTGCTTACACCCACAACATCTCAACTCCTTCTGCCTTTAACTGTCTGCAGCCAGTTGTGGGAAGGCAGTTAGAAACGAAACCACCCTAACATTTCTACCATGTGAAACTAACTTTCAAAATATAATTTTATTCAATATACCAGGATGGAAATTCTAATTTCAAGTAGCTGGGCTTGTCTTGGCTTTCCTGTGTCATATTTGAATAAATCTTCAAGAGAAAGGGAGGAGGTTGGGTATGTAAAAACTATTAAGATGGGGTTTGTAGTTCTCTTTAAGACCATTTAGTTCCACTTAACATCTTCATATAAAAGTAGAGTAGAAATTTTAGGGTGGTTTTATTTCTACTTTAAGAATTTTAAGGGTAACTGCCCTCTCACAACTGGATGCAGATAGTTAAAGGCAGTAGGCTAGCATATAAATGGCTGCATAACATGTCATTTCTGGATAGTATTTATTGTGCATGCACTTTGACATTATTTTATTCTTTTCAGTATTATTTATTCATCACTATGGCAACAAGAGATTCTGTAAGTGACTCAAACATATTCTGTTATATATTTGATAAATTTGTTGTAAAGGAACAAAGGCAAAACATTACAGAATTCATCAAAAAGCATATTACATGTATTTTGGAATATAACATGGGGACCAAGACAAATCATGGGCTCTGCATAAAGTTTGCACCATTTGTGTTAAAGAGTTGAGACAATGAACTAAAGGTAAGAAAAAGTCTTTGCCTTTTGGAATTCCAGTGGTCTGGCATGAGCATAGAAACCACAGAGATGACTGCTATTTTTGCTTATGTAACGTGCAAGGCTACAACACTAGAAATAAAAAAGGAAATTCCTTATCTGATCCCTCAATATGCCATGAGACCTGTTGCTCATGGACCTGATGTACCTTTACCTACTCCACTGGAGACTCTTGATACAGTTTCATCTAATTCTGAATCTGATGTCAATAGAAATGATGATAGAGTTTGTTTTAAACTTGAAACGTCTGGTGAAAAAGAAGCATGGAGTGCCTTTAAAGATGTTATTGACAAATTTTTAGGAAACAACAAGGAACCAAATTACGGAAATATTGTCAATAACATGCTCGATAAATTCAAAGATTTGGGTTGTAATATGAGCTTGAAAGTTCATTTCTTACACTCACATACTGACTATTTCCCTGAAAATCTCGGTGCCGTCAGTGAAGAACAAGGAGAAAGGTTTCATCAAGATGTCAGGGAAATAGAGGGGAGGTATCATAGAAGCTGGAACATTAGCATGATGGATGGTTACTGTTGGTCATTGAAACAAGATGCTCCAGATGCAATACATAAAAGTAAGACCACAATCACATAGTTTTGAGACTAAAAGACGTTAGATTTTCACAAAAAAATCAGGATGAATGAGAATGTATATTCATTTGAC
>NW_013666806.1:120517-127304 GCF_000517525.1 Limulus polyphemus
GCTAAAAAACATAGAACTTTCATGATGTTAGAAAAACACATAGGTTCAAGAAGTCTTGAAAGAAATGAATAAAAACCCTATAACCCGAGCGCTTTCAAAAGGTGGACCTTTCTTCTTCAGGGGTGAACTGAAGGGTTATAGGGTTTTTATTCATTTCTTTCAAGACTTCTTGAACCTATGTGTTTTTCTAACATCATGAAAGTTCTATGTTTTTTAGCCATATTTGTTCAGTTGTGCCAGTAAATGTGTGATTGTTATTGTGAGCATTCTGTTATATGACAATAAAAAAAAAGATAATTTTAGGACAGTTAAGTTGGCTTTAAATAAACGTTTGAACTTTCTAAAAATCCAGTTTAGTTTCTATCATATTTTAACCAAACTTATTTTACATGTAAGTTATGGCCATACATCTCAGAGTTCCCCAGTGGGTTAACAGTAAGTTTATGGACTTACAATGCTAAAATCCAGGGTTCAATTCCCTTTGGGGACAGAGTGTAGATAGCCTATTGTGTGGCTTTAAGCTAAAACAAAACATGTCAAAAACCTCTGATTTTCAATATTCAAAGTTGCTTTAGAGCTCAGAATCCACCTGCCCAGTAAGTGGAACTAAGGAGTGCTTATGCTATAAACACTGCAGTGTATATTTGTATAGTTTTTGAAATTTACTCCTTTATGATCTTTATGTTTACTAGCAGATATACATATCCATACTAGTAAGCAAAAAAAAAGCTAACATAGATATTTTACTGAATTCACTCATATATAGCATAGTTCAAGACCTAAAAGTATGTCAATAATTTATAAACTGAAATAATAGTAAAGTGCAGCAAGTTCATGTTAAATAGATATGAACAGTTATGGTTTGTTTATTAAACAGAGTAGAAAATCAAGCAAAAATTATCATTATTATCTTTACATATTTATATTATGGTAAAATATTTTTCTAAATCTAAACATTGTACGTAACATTGGAAGCTGAATTCCAGAATCACTATTAGGTGCACATTACTATTAAAGACTGAAATTAATCAAAATTAAGTCACATAACATTTTAAACTATAAAATAATTTATTTGTTTATAACTCTAAATTGCCATGGTTTTGCATGAAATTGAATGCTACAGAATAGAATGAATAATGTGGAAAACTTGTATTACCAAACAAACAAACAAAATATTTTCCTGACATACCCTTTAACAAAAGATTTTTAATATTTTTTAATTAATTATATGTAAACTCACATTGTCAAACTAAGCTTCAAACTTTTTTTTGATAATATATGCAAGTAGAAAAATCTTTCATTGTCTTTTTCTTATGTGGTGTTACAATCAACTAAAAACTTTAATTGAAATATAATCTAATAATGCTTGGAGACGGCTTGAATGGGTAATGAAGAAAAACTTTAATATAAGTTTAACAAAACAGCAAATGTATAACATTTCAACAAGGTTGTGTCATCATCATCGAATTTGAATAATCTAATAGTTAAAATGAATCGTAATCACAGATCAAAGAAAGTTACTGTGCAATAAATTAGTTCACCTATAACTTGTTTTTATATATATTGTTCTTTAAAAGAATTCCCTAAACGTATATACAATCTGTCAATATAGGTTACAATTTCTGTATACATCAAGTAGTTTATGTAAGATATCTTCTGATAAGAAAAAATATTTTTTTAATGATGAGAATCTGTCAGACATTCTGTGGGAGATGATAATTGAGAAATGTATCCCTTTTGTAAAATAATAGTTGAATACAAAAGATGTTCTGTCTTAATGAATTATTAAATTAGTTAACAGTTAATAATCTTCAATAGGTTACATGTTATCAATCACCATGATTACATTAAAGAAAGAATGTTGTATATGATACATACACATGCGGGTGTGTACAAACTAAGTATTTTTGAGTAACAGGGTTACTCATGTATGTTAAAAATGACATATATACGTAAGAGCATGAGGTTCAACTTTTGACAGAAGTTGTGCACTTGTGTGTGATGTGTCAACTGATTGGAAACACATGCTGCTGTTTTTCACAAAAAGCAGGTGTGACAGTTTCATACAGCATTCTTCCATTTTGGCTTTGGAAACAAGCAGTAAAATTTAGAGCTCCAGTTGTACCAAGTTCCATTACAATACATTCATTTAATCGAGAAATTAAAATGTGAAAAGGGCAAGATGGTTAAGGATACACAACTTGCAATCTGTGAGTTGATGTTTCAAATGCTCATCATACCAAACATGTTCACCCTTTCACCCATGGGAGTATTGTAATGTGATGGTAAATTCCACTATTCATTGGTAAAAGAGTAGCCCAAGAGTTGGTAGTGGATGGTGATGACTAGCTGCTTTCCTTCTAGTCTTTCACTGATGAATTAGGGACAGCTAGCTCAGATAGCTCTCATGTAGCTTTGCACAAAATTCAAACCAAATCAAATTTTCAAAAACAAGAAACATAATGTTTTGGGTAGCTACTACTAAGTTCTTCTTTTTAATTATATATACAGAGTTTCTCTGAAATTTCTAACTGTATGTTTTTCTTGTTTTGAAATTTAGAATGTCTTTATTTTTCAAGAGTTCTGAACACATAATTCAACTGAAAACAGTCTTTAAAGTTTTTAATTGAAATTATTCTACTATGTTTGTTTGTTAGAATTTAAAAGTGTTTTTTTACTATGCTTGGCAAAAGAGTTTACATTAAAAATTATTTCACTTAAATATTTCCCATTCTCTCTGCAGTTTCTTTTTTGTTGTGGAACCTACATTCTTGTTGTTGCCTTTCCTTTTTTTTGTGTAAAGTAGCGTTCCACATGCTGACCATAGGTAATTAATCTGTTGTCAAGTTTTTAATTCTCAGTTACTTTCTCATTTTTACCTATCTATAAATTATGAGATGAAGAGGGGGAGTTTGTTTTACCTGAGTACCCATGTCCACCCAGTGTTGTATTGTTAAACTAAACAAAATGTTTTATTATTTTATTACAATAGGTTGATGCATGTTATAATTATCCAAATATTTCAGTTTAGAATCTTCATCAAATGAAACAATCAAAGTGCCGTATATTTATAATAGGAACATACCTGCCATTGACTTCAACTGTATTGTAGCAAGGTTTCAAGCCTATTCAGTGGTATTTTCTTATGTTGTTTGACTTTCACTAGCACTGTACAATTAAACAGGATTTAATTCCAATATTTACATATGTCATGAGCATCAGTGACATAACTCTTAACTTTGTACAATTCTTAGAGTTAATGCATTGTGTTTTTAGTATAGTTGCTTCTGTTGTTTTTCTGGCTTTTTTGTGAGTATAATTCTTTCTTTGTTCTGCAGAGACAACTGATGTATGCAAGTCATATGAAGACTGTGGCTTTGGCTCCATTTGTGTTGGTGGAAACTGTCAAGGTGAACATGTTTTTTCTGTGTTTTTTATAATATGTAAAAAAGTAAAATAAGATTGATTTTCTAAAACTATATCTCATTAAATTTTTTGAAATAACTACAGTTAAGTATTTTTTTCTTACCTATATCTCATTGAAATAACTACAGTTAAGTAATTTTTTCTTATACTCCAACCATTCGCATCAGTTTTGATCTTTCTTCTATTCTCTACCAAATAAATGTAATTTCATATAATTTCAAATTTATTTTTTCCATTTATGCAAAAAATATTTATTTATTCTAAATAACTACTTTAGACTTTTGACTTGTGTATTAAAACTTGTTAAAATGGCAATGATGGACTTTTTTTTTGCTACAGAGGGTTGTCTCAGTGACAATGACTGTTCTTCTGATCTGGCTTGCATAAGTCAACACTGTCAGAACCCTTGCACAATTCCTGGTTCTTGTGGTATTAATGCAACATGCATTAGTGATTTTCACAGGCCAATCTGTAGTTGCAAGATAGGTTATGTGGGAGACCCGTATGTGAAGTGCACTTTAGGTAAGATTAAGATAATACTTATACCTCTATATTGCTAACTTATCTGTTTAATTAACTGTTTTTTGAACTACTATTAGAGCAGTAACCCTTGGTCTAGAATTATGGTTTATACATACAATTAAATCACTACAATAAACACTGAACAGGCTGTTAGTATATGTTATCAGAAACAAGTTTAGCAGTATATTTAATGAGGAGAATATTAAATCAATAAAATGTGAAGAGATAAAATTATCAGGAACATTTTGTTGTCTAATATCAAAAGCAGATTAGTAGTTATTATTGTTAATATCTCACTTTTCTAGAATAATTAAGTTTTCTTCTTTTTTTTTAGGGAATGAGAGCTATTGCACTACAGATGCTGTCTGTCCTATACAACAAATCTGTGAGAGTTTCAGCTGTGTTAGTAAGTATAAGCTGTTTATTTTGGAAAAACAGTTGCTCTTTAGCAAGTTATCATTATTATGTCCTATGTAGAACTTGAATATTTTGTTTTTAATAGAAGTATATCATTGTCATTAAAGTACTTTTTTATTTCTTTACTTTAATTCATTCGTAGGTGTACAAGATTTATTGGTTTGTTATTAGAATTATTATCTTTACTGATATACTTATACTACATACTGATGAGGCAGGATATATAATATTAACAGAATAATATTTTCTCTACTTCATTAATTATATAACAGTAATAATTTGTTAAAATAATTAACTTTTTTTTCTTTTGTCTTTTTAAAGTTGGTTGTCGTAGTGATCACAACTGTGCTTTTGAAGAAGCTTGCATCAACCGCATATGCCAAAATCCATGTAGTGTTTTTGGTGCTTGTGGACGGAATTCCATATGTGAACCTATCAATCACCAGCCAGAATGCTCTTGTCCACCAAATTTCCGTGGAAATCCTAATGTTATTTGTAGCAGTGGTAAGAGATTATCTTTGTTGATTTCGGGATCTACTTTTTGTGGTTTTACCACTATAAAGGTCTCAAGAAACCTCTGACAAGTAATGTACAATTTTAGTAGAATAAACATTCTTTGCTTAGAAATAAAAATATGCTTAGCTTAAATAAACTATAGAATTAAGATATCTCAAATAACACCAATCTACAAAATGTATATGACTATCCAAAATTGGGAAAGCCAATTTCAAACTCTAGTTGTTCACAAAACTTGTAAGTAGAAAATTGTACAAACAGGTTCTTGACAGAGTTGTATCTGATGTTATAGTTATATATTCTAAATACAAAATAAGATGAAAATTACATGTTGCTTAAAAGTCATCATTATATTGATCAAAGATTCTTGTTTTGTTTGCTATATTTCAAAGTTTCTGTAACTCTTAGCCTTGATGAATACAGCTCTGTATAAATCATGAACATGTTACTGGTTATTTGTTATATATTTTCATTTTAAATGTGTTTCTTCTTACAGACAGAGATGGGGATTGTAACAAAGACCAAGACTGTGAGCTGGGGGAAATCTGTAACAACAACCTATGTATTGGTAAATGAATATTCTTTCTTTGATAGAAAGCTGAGCTAAGACACTCCTTTATCACCATTTTTTATTCGAAACTTTAATAATGTTTATTCTATGTAAAATGTTTTTAGGAAAACATCAAGAAGTATAAAAGATTAATTCACTGTGTTATTGAGATATCATTGGTTTTTTTTATTATTCTGTTGTACATTTACTAAATTATTATGTTAACAAATATTGCAATCATATGAGGTGGAAAAGAACTTTTTTTAAAAATAGCATATATCAAATCCTATAGTGAATAGTACACTAATATGTTTTCTAATTTATTGATTGGATTACCTTTTAGAATAATTTTTTATGAGTTAAAAATTACATTTCTGGAACAAAATATTTCAATTAAGTGTTGGAAATTTCTTAATTTATTAAAATATTAATTTAACTATCAGTAAGTGAAAGAAGTCATTTTAATTAGTTTAAGCTGATGAATAAAGAAACTTGCTAATAATTTTTCTCCAGACATTCTGTATGCTTGCATTAAGCTATATCTTGATTCATTTACTATTTGTGTAGTTGTCCATAGTCATTTGATTTATTATATTATGTGCCTTACTAGTGCCTTGTGGCAGGCATATGACATTAAATAAAAGTGTGAGAACTGTTCATATTAATACACAACTTTTTTGTCTTTTGTTCATTTCCATTTTCCCAATTATTGTTTGAAATAGATTCACCTTTTATTATTTAAATGCAAAAGAAAATAACTGGATAACTTTATATAAACTTTTTAAAAATTAAGTACTTGAAATATTTAATAATAATACCTTTCAACCACCAGGTGGTTGTAGAGATCATAACAACTGCCCAAACAACAAAATTTGCTTCAGTGGCCAATGTCAGAATCCATGCTTGCTTCCAAACAGCTGTGGGCAAAATGCTATGTGCCAGCCAGTCAATCATGAAGTTGTATGCAGCTGCCCAGAAAATTTTATTGGTAACCCTTATGTTAAATGTCATCCAGGTTTGTATCTAATATTTGTATTATCCTAATTCTACATGTTCTTTTTATTGATTTGTTTGCTTCATGTATAGGTTGTCAAATTTTTTAGTATTAAAAAAAAAGAATATTTTATAGTACATAAATATTTCAATGATAATTTTTAAATTCAACCATTTTCCTAGGTTTTTTTTAATATTTGATAGTAATTCCCCAAAATTCTGAGCATATAGATATTTGCTTCATGTACCTAAATATATATTGTTGCGTATCTGCTCGTTTGTTATCTTCCGGTATAAATTCTTTCTGAGGAACTTCGGCGATACAAGTCCTTTCTTAATTAAAACTGTTTATACTTTCTTGAT
>NW_013666806.1:128176-128769 GCF_000517525.1 Limulus polyphemus
CACCCTGCTCGTGGCATAGGGTTAAATTTCAATTAATGGTCAGCGGAATAATGTGCCGTATGGGGAAAGAAGAGGTAATAATAATTTATTTATTTAAAAAAATTACATATATATATTCCCATATATATACGTATGATGGTGAGGCAAGTCCAAGGCGTAGCAGAGGCCGGTTGATCTTTGAAGAAGGAGCAAGTCGGCAGCCGATTTTGACAAGTGATCGAAACAAAATGAAGCAAACGGGCCTTTAGAGGGCCTGGCGGGGATCTGTGGATCCAAGTGCCAAGGCTGGGATCTATAGATTCAATGCCAAAGAGTTTGATATGGGGGGAAACGGGAGTACCCCAAGAAAACCCACTTTCGCTAGTCGGGGCCGAATAGAAGCCCGACTGGTGCCCAAGTGAAGATCTATTGACGGGTTGAAGACCTGAAAAGATACTGAACAGTGAAATGGTTATGCAAAGAATATAATATGTTATAAGTAGTTCTGTGGATCATGGAGGTGTGGTAGTGGTGTTGTTGTGTATCATGTTATATGGGGATAGGTATTTGCACCATGGTTTGGTGGTGGCGGCAATTTTATGAAATTTGACTGT